>NW_028301042.1:2887500-3097500 GCF_049000335.1 Polistes dominula
ACATATATATGAATAACATTTAGTAGCTATATATATCACATTTCTACAAAAAAATTAATTTTTGTTCAAAGCAATTCAACTTCTAACCATTATAAGCTAATAATAATTATAATAATAATAATAATAATAATAATAAAAAAAAGATTATGTCATGGACAATTAAACGTATGTATATATATACACTCTTGTTATCTAAAAAAAATAAAAAAAAATAAAAACGAGAAAGAGAAAATAGATGTTTAAAGTTGAAAATTATGTTGAGAATGATTCAAAGTATTCGTTGAAACTGTATGAACCGGATGAGATGGTGCCGGAGTATAAAGACTATGATGCGAATGAGATTTAGCTCTTGATAATTCACTGTAACGATCTTGTTCGGGTGGTGCTACTAATAGGACAGGTCTCAAGGACAAGGATTTACGTGAACCAGCAACACTTTGAGCCTCGTTTACATAACCCGGATTTACCTCTCCTGAAACAAATAAGGATTTAATTCATTTTTATTTATTTATAAAGAAGATTTATTTGAATAAAATAAAAATGATGAATTTTACTGTTTACCGTTAAAGCATGAAACAATTCGTTAATTCGTTAAATTAATTAATTAAATCATAACTATACCAATGATATTAATTAAAGCATGAAATAAAATATATAATTACATACACTTTAATAAAAATAATATATCAATTCATGAGAAAAAATATTTAATGTATAAAATTGATTATTTGATTCTCGTAGATTCAAATTGATTTTTTTAAAGTACAAGAAAAAAATAATAATAATAATAATAATAACTATAAGTACTATTTTAGGAAAAAATATAAACAGACTTTGAAAAGATTGATTAAATTTCAATTTCATACTTTAACTATTAAATATCGTTAATTGATATTAGATTAATTAAGCATTTGCATTGCTATGTCGAGTGTGACTCGCCATTAGTTTTAATCTCAAGTAACTCCTTTGTCGAATCCCACTCGACGTTTGTTTAATTTGCTTTATTTGTTTTTACTTTAACAATAAGTAAATTTCAAATAAAAAAACATTTTAAATTTAAATATAATTCGGAATGTGCATAAGGTTAAGTATGAAACGTAAGAGATTATTTTCACGATTTAAATGTTGCAATTTGACATCGAACAAGTTTCGGGCTTAATTATGTAATTAATTCATAAAAAGAATTAATTATATAATATATTATATAATATAATTAGAGAGAGAGAGAGAGAGATTACTATTATATATTATATATAATAATATATATATATAGGCGGAATATATATAATAATTATATATTACATATTATTATATAGTGTTATATATATAATAAATTATGTAGTTATAGCTATATTGGTATAGTTATATAGTTATAGTGTTCTTATAGTTGGTTAATATATAATTATAATTTAATATATATTATATAATATAATTATATTAATAATATAATTTAATAAATATATGCAAATTATATTATTAATATAATTTTATTAACTATATTATTAATTTAATATATTATTAATATAATTATATATAGTTATAGTTATATTGATATAGTTATATAGTTATAATGTTCTTATGTTGGTTAATATATAATTATAATTTAATATATATAATATAATTAGAGAGAGAGATTACTATTATAAATTATATATATTATATATATGTATAGGCGGAATATACATAATAATTATATATTACCTATTATTATATACTGTTATATATACTAAATTATATAGTTATAGCTATATTGGTATAGTTACATAGTTATAATGTTCTTATAGTTGATTAATATGTAATTATAATTGAATATATATATATAATATAATATAATTATTATTTTTTAATATTTAATATTAAATATATTATTAATAATATAATTATATAATATTATATATGTACTAAATTATATAGTTATAGTTACATTGGTATAGTTATATATTTCTAGTATTTTTTTCTGTTGGTTATTTTTTATATATTATTTTCCTAAAATATTAAATTGTTTAACGAATGAACTCTAATTATAAACTTTAACGATAACATTATTATAACGAAATTGATACTGTATATATATATATATATATATATTGCATACCTTTGTACAAAGATCCATTGTTAAAAGGTTCCGGTTGTAATCTAACGTGTCTTGAGGCAAGAATGAAAGCGAGAGCGGCCAAGGTAACTGCATCGAGTGCAGCTATTGCAGCCAATGGTATTGCCCATCTAACAGCACATGCTCCTGGATTATATCTACAAAATCGAAATACAAATTTAATATCCTCTCTAACTTATTCTTTTGTGAAATTAATTTTTTCATTGAAAAAAAAACAAAATAAAATAAAATAAAAAATAATTTTACCTTGACGAAGATGCACCACAAACGGCACGAATAGCCGGGGAATCCCAACCAAGTGGATAAACGCATACACCAATTGCCATACATATTGCTACGAATTATAATAAAATTATAAAAATATTATAGGTTATGGTAGGGGAGAAAAATACAAAAAAATTATTAAAGGGTGTACCCTAAATGTTCGTACTTTTATTGCATTACCTCGGACAATAATGCAATTTTTCTTGTCATTTTTTGAATTAATAAAATTTTACTTCATACATGCAAATGAAAAAAAAAGTATTAATTTTATAATTCACCCTTAAATAAATTCAAAAATTTATTTTAATATTAAAACATTAGATAATCTTCAAAAAAAGGACAAAAGACAAAGTAAAGTTTGATTTTTTTTGTTTTCTTTTTTTTTTCCTTTAACGCATTCTACATCACATCAACTTTATTCGCATTTCAAATGGCAACTTTCACCAAGAGAGAGAGAAAGAAACTAGTTACAGAAACGAACGATTCTCGGTAAAAGATTCTAACATCATTCACCACCAACAGAACAGAACAGAACACACACATATACACATGCACATATACACATGGGTAGAATAAAATACGTGAATCTTTGTTACCCAGGTGAGTATCTCACTGCTGATGTTTCTTATTGATGGGTTCTGTTATTGCATCCGATTACCAAACATGAATATATCTCATTTGAATTTTCACACTTTCGTGAAAGTTATATACTTTCCATTAACTTTCTTTTTATCGTGTTATTTCACTCTATTTGTTATCTTTATTTATTTAAACAAAATATCATATTTTAAAATATCAATTTTTTATTAAAATATCAATTTTAACAATCGTTCAATTGATTGTTTTTGAGGGGGGGATTTTGATTAACGTTGTTATTGAAAAATAAATCAATTGCAGAAGTATCACGTGATGAACAAAAAATAAATAAAAAAAATTAAAAATAATCACACAAAAAAATGTTCAATTTTAACCTCTGAATATTGCGCGAGACTGTTTCTCTGTACGCCACTATAGTGGCACGTCGTACTATAGTACAACATTCGCGAAAGCTATTATAGTATCACATCGTATCGAAAGATGGTATCCGTGAAAGCCACTATAGTGTCACGTCGTACTAAAACATATTATCCGTGAAAGCCATTATAGTGGCGTGTCGTACTGGATCAATTGTAACCTCTTAGGCACGACTGAATATTGGGCAAAGCTATTTCCCTATATGCCATTATAATGACGTGTCGTACTGGAAGATGGTATCCGCGAAAGCCACTATAGTGGCGTGTCATACTCGACCAATTTTAACCTCTTAGGCACGGCTGAATATTACGAGGTTCTGTTTCCCTATACGCCACTATAAAGGCGCGTCGTATTGGAAGATGGCATCCGCGAAAGCCAATATAGTGGCGCTAGTATCTAAAAGGTTAAAAGAAGATACTACGTTTGCCCCATTAGTAATGAGATCTTAAACGAGAAGTTTATTTATGTTAATAGTCGAAGGCGTATCCAACGGTACATATATATGTAACACACTCACACATACATATGTATACCTACATATGTTAAACACACATGCATACATTTACATAAATATCAACTATGGCCTTTTATACATTATAACGGACTATTCTACATTTCCTGCAACTATACAACTTGAATGTTATATATATATATATATATGAGTTCTTATCTTATAAACCCGATGCACGTTTTGAAACCGGATTCTATATGTGAAAAGACTTTTAAAAATTCTATATAAAATCTAACAAGAGGTAGAAATATAAAATGATTACGTCACTAATTGTTAACTCTCATGTTCAGACCCTCTCTCTCTCTCTTTCGTGAACTATAGTAGTAGAAGGAGAATATTTCTCTAATACTTTCTAATGGTACTGTACTAATTGTAAAATTTGGAAAAAAAAGAAGATTGTATATTTTTTGTATTACCTGAAATTACTTGCATCCAACCACATAGATAAAATACCGTCGTACTTTGACAAAAAAAGAAAAGTAACATTGCACAAATCGAGAACAATGCTACGATAACTGCAATTCCAACTAATATAGTACTAGCTTTAAATGGGACGTTTGCTATGGTCGAAAGATCGTCTAATCTTCCTATGCATTCCTCTCCTAATTCACCTATAAATAAAATGACTTTTTTTAATTAGGAATAAGAATGTTTTTTTTTTTTATATTATTTATTTCAATTAATTCGCGATATTATTTTTACATCGTGTGAGTCTATTGAAAATTTTAACAATGACGTTACCTCTCCCCCCACCCACTCACTGCATTTATGTTTAAAAAATAATTTTTTTCTTCGGATGTATCTACGATGCAGTTCGGTCAATGATTTGAAAAATCGTTGACTAATTTTTGAATAGATACAAATTTTTTTTCGAAATTCTGGAAAATTGTTTATTTTATGAATTTAATAATGTTTTTTTGTTTTTAATGTTTATAAAGTTTAAAATAAAGAAACTGAAGTATCGTTGACTTATTTTGGCATAGATTACAAAATTTCTTTTCGAAATTCTAGAAAATTGTTTATTTTATGAATTTAATAATGCTTTTTTGTTTTTAATATCTATAAAGTTGAAATTTTCGTAAATTACATTATCAATGTATTTGTTTAGTAATTAGAAAATAATTTCTTTTTTTTATCCCCCGATGCATCTACCCGATACAGTTGAGTCAATGATTTCAAAAATCGTTGACTAATTTTTGCATAGATACAAAAAAAATTTCAAAATTCTAAAAAATTATTTATTTCATAAATTTAACATTATATTTCTTAAAATTTCAATAACTAAAATAATCCAAAATTGCATTACCAATTACTTATTAATTAAAAAAAAAAAAAAAATCAATTTCCCATGTATCTATTATACAGTAAAATCAATAATTTTGAAAACCATTGACTAATTTTTACATAGAATCAAACATTTTGATTTTTTTTTTTTTGAAATTCGACAAAATTATTTATGTAATAAATTTAACATTATATTTCTTAAAGTTTCTATAACTAAATAATCAAAAATTGCATTAATTTATTGCATAAATTAAAAAAGAAATTAATATTCCATGTATCTATTATACAGTCAAGTCAATGATTTGGAGAACCATTGATAAATTTTGACATAAATACAAACAATTATTTTAAAAATTTTTCAAAATATTATTTATATTAATAAATGTAATATTATATTAAATAACAATATATATATATATATATATTTCTTACCATTTCCATAGCTACATCTCGTCCAAAGACCAAATCTTCCAGGATTTTCGTGTTCTAAATCACCAAGCCATTCCGGTGTTACAAATGCAACAACACCTATTATGGCGTAGCATATGGTGAAGATACCCCATAATACACCAATAGCTTTAGAATTACGTATATAATTCGTAGCGTACATATGTGATGACTCGACGTACTCTATTTTGGAACCCATTTCGATGATTCGTTACTTTCTCCGAAAACAACATACGTCAAAATCTATTTCAGTTCATCATATATATATATGTATATATAAATAAATATGTATATATATATATATATATAATATTATCTCTTTTCTTTTTCTTGATAAATGTCACTGAAGAAAAACTACAAAATTATTAGATTCTATTGTGACACTTGAAATCGGTGAGTTCAACGACTTAACTTCTGCACAAGAAACAATAAAATGTCCTTCTTATTTTCAAAATCACATATAAATAAGAAAATTTGTACAACATGAAATTAAGAAACACCACAAGTATTCTGCTTTCTAGCAAAAGATTCTTACACACACTCTTTTTCTCTCTCTCTCTCTCTCTCTCTCTCTCTCTTTCTTTCTTTCTTTCGTATGAAAGAACCGCACCTCCTTCTCTTCAACACAATAACAATCCACCTCCTTTCAACGCTCAACGACTAACTGAAAGTCCGTCTACTAACAGGAACGTAAGAAGAAAGACACTCTCCTTATCTTCTTACAAATTTTCAAGATGGCGACTGTTGCTTGCCGCCTTCTTTGCTAAACCACTCTGTTGCATCACCGGTTCTAACTGACGAACTAAACAAAGAAGAAGAAGATGAAGAAAATGTACATTCCAATTCACTTTGAATATAAACGAGAATGCTTGTTTAAAAAAATATCTTTTGCGAAAATTTGCAGAGTAGGAGGAAAATTACACGTGGGCGAAAAATAACGACTACGCAATGAATATTTTTATCCTTTGACTTTATTTTCAAAATGACTTTTAACATTCGTCTTTGTGAGTCATTTATTCTTAGATTTTCTTCTTCTTCTTCTTCTTTTTCTACGTTTCAAATCTTATATCGAAGATATATGATTCATTTATTTTCACGAATATTCAACGACATTTTTAAATAAATTTTTGAAAATTTAACTATATACGTCAATATAATGTTTGTCAATGATTTTACGTGTCATTGACTCTCGATCCTTTTCTTTCGATTAATCGAAGAAAAAATAAAACATTGATTAATTGTCGCATAGATAATTTCATTGACTGAAATGTTTGATAGACATGCCGGAAGGTGGTGCCGCCAGTGACGAATAGCTCAACTATCGAATATGGCAAACCGCACGGTGAAAGACGCGAAATCAATTCGTGGCACTAATCCTCAATATTTAGTTGAAAAAATAATAAGATCTCGAGTTTACGATTCGAAATATTGGAAGGAAGAATGTTTTGCCTTAACTGCAGAATTACTTGTCGACAAAGCCATGGAATTAAAGTAAGTAAACAACTTAACCTCAAAACTCTCCCTCAACTTTCAACAGTCTGTATGTACATTTTAATTGATATTTCTTATTTATTTAGATTCATAGGCGGAGTTTATGGTGGAAATGTCAAACCAACACCATTCCTATGTTTAATATTAAAAATGTTACAAATACAGCCAGAGAAAGATATCATAGTTGAGTTTATAAAGAATGAAGAATTTAAATACGTTAGAGCATTAGGTGCTCTTTACATGCGACTGACAGGTTCGTCATTAGATTGTTATAAATATTTAGAACCTTTGTTCAATGACAACAGAAAATTAAGGAAACAAAATAAGCAAGGTTTTTTTGAACAAATACACATGGATGAATTCATCGACGAGCTTCTACGAGAAGAGAGATCGTGTGATGTTATTTTACCAAGGATTCAAAAGCGACATGTTTTAGAAGAAAATAATGAATTAGGTATGCTTATTATTATATCCATTAATTATAAAGTATTCACGATATTCGATCATTGTATATTTCAATTTGCAGAAGCAAAAGTATCCGCATTGGAAGATGACATGGATGAAGGATTGGAGACATCAGAGGATGAAGATATACCTCCTGTCAAAGAAGAGAGTCGCAAAAGAACAGAGGATCATGAAAGGGATAGAGAACGTCACAGAGACAGAGACAAGAGGCATTCTCGTTCTGACAAAAAATCTGACAGAGAAAAGCAAAGATCCCGTAGCAGAGACAGGGACAGAGATAGGAGAGAACGTAAACGAAGTAAATCACCAAAGACTCATTCCTCATCGCACAAAGATAAAGACAGGGACAAGGATAGACATAGGCGAGATGACAGAGATAGGGATAGAGATAGAGATAGGGAACGAGAAAGGGAAAGGGAAAGGGATAGAAGAAGAGACCGCGATAGAACTAGGCATTGAAAAATTGTGTGTTGTTTGTGAAACTACACGTGACAGAGAATTGACATTAATATTATTTTTAAGATACGTATTAATAAATCAATCATCTTTTTACAGCTGTTATATTTTTTACTATATTCTTGATTCTGCCCGATAACAATAATTACAAACATCAATTTTTAATGATATTAAAGTATTTTTTTTTCTTTTTTTTTTTTTTCATAGAAACGCTGCTACATGGTAGCTTACTTTTACATCACATATTTCATCCAGATAAAACGATTCACATTTTCAAGTACACGTTGTAACTTTTTTATATAATAATTATGTACAAATCATTGTTCGAAGAAAGAAAGAAAGAAAAGAAAAAAGAAGAGGAGAAAAGAAAAAAGAATTTTTATATCTCATTTAAAAAAAACGCAGATGCATTCATATTTGTTAAAGTATCAACACGACCTCGTTAACGTTCGTATAAAAATTTCCATACGAAATTTCATATCAAAAATGCAATGTTGCATTTTTTTCTTTTCTATCTTTCTGTTCTTTTTTTCTTTTCCTTTTTTTTTTTTTTTTTCTTTTACAAGTACATTTTGACATATACATGTATATACACATGGATATTAAAATAATTACTTAGCCTAACTAGAAATACAATCTCTGTTATAATTATTTATCATCGAATATATATATATATACATTTGCATAGAAATTCATATATTTCTCAATAGTCATATATATATATATATATATATAATTCTAATTTTATATTATAACAATTAAAATATTTATCACGATATATAATTAAAGACAATTGTAAATAATACAACTTCTTTGACAAAGTATCAGCGCATCTCCAGGTACTTTTAACAAAACGCGGTTTTGGTGGTGTACTCCAATATTAAAAAGCACGACCAAAACTACTACTGGCTTTAAAATTGCAGATTGTCATTATTATATTTTAGATGAATCATATAATATTTACTTTTTCTTTTTTTTAAATTAAACTGATCAAAATTTTTCCTAAATTTTCTGATAAAAGTTTAATTAGAATTTCAATTAACGAAAAAAATGATATACGCTGAATGAAAATTACGCAATTTCGATTAAATTTAGACTAAGATTTCATGTTAATGTTTATAAGTTCATTAGAAAGTAGGTGAATTTAATATAAATAATCTTTCTTCTTCTTTTTTAATCCATTTTAATAATTTACTCACTGCATCGATTGCATCGGGTTTTGTAACCAAAGGCTCAAACGTTACGTAAATTTCGAAACCCGATGTTACCTGAAGAAAAATTCGTTTTTATTAATAATTAATATTTATACATTTTTTTTTTTTTTATATAATTCTAATACGACTTACCCAAGCTAACATTGTTTCTTTATCTAATTGTTGAAAGATTAATTTAAGTGGTCGACTAGGAGAATGTAATCTGTGATGTAAACATTGATACTGCCCAAGTAATCTAAAATATCAATTATATATGAATTTTAATAAAAATTCTTGTAATTTTGTATATTTAATTAACACGTTAAACATCAAGCCTTTTGTATTAAGCTTTCTATTCAAGCAAAAGTCAAACTGATCCACAGGGACACTGGTTTGACATTAAACGTGTCAACAACTTAGATTTATTTTACCGTTCTATTTCTTCATCAGTAGTATAAGGTGGTTGAAGACCAGGACTCCAAAATTGTGCTGTACTTTTACATTTGTATAAAACATGTCGCATTTCAGGTAGGCCAATATCCGCAGTCGTAATAGGTGCTTTATTCATAGATTCATTTATGGCTTCCAAACAATTTGTTCTTCTCAGCTTCTCCACTATTTTCTAATTTACAAATTTGTTATTATAAAAATATTACATATTAAAATAGAATTAATATTAAAACATTGCGTTCTTACTTGTTTAGCTTCCGAAAGTACAAAGAATACATGTCTATCGACAGTAAGTAATAACAAACATGCTTGACAATCTTCAGCCAGATACGAAACATGACCATGCATATAACCATTGGCATCAAATTTTGGCAAACATATAGGTGTCCATATTTCAAAAGTTTTAAGAGATTCCGAACTATCAACCAAGTTTTGTATTAAATGCAAATCAACAGGATGTAAAAAGAATTTATTCATTCTAACTAATGTGACCAATTGATTGTTTGCCAAAAGTATTGCAAAGACCAAATTCTGAAAAATGTAATTTACAGTTAAATCATGTTTAATATATATATATATATATTTAATCATTTAAGTCTCAAGCACACAGTATTGTTTAGATTTATCATAGAAAAGTGTTATGTTATTTATGAACATCATGTACAATGGATACGTACTCGTACAGTTTGCAATTTGTTGAAAAAATTTTGTTTAAAGATTGTTTGAAACAACTCTTTAACATTTAATATAATTTATATAAGATGATAATAATTGTACCTTTATTTTTCCACAAGTTTGTATAATAGTTTGTGTTATAGAAGCCCTCATTGAGGGAAGTAAAGGCAAACATTTAATAGCTCCTAGAAAAAAAGCAGGTTCTCTATCCATAAAATTTAATAAATGATCTATCAGTCTTTCACTGCCACTTAACAATCTTCGCAAATCAAAGTTCCTTCGTAAATCGTATACTCGTGTTAATTGAGATTGAGTTAAAACAGAAACTATCTGATTATATACATATCTAGAAAAATAAAAAATAAAATTAAGATTGTATTTAACAAAAGTATGTAATAACTAACAAGAACAATATCAGATCCCATATACTTCAGATATTTTAAAAACTTTATACAATTCTAGGGATTTATTAAGACAATACATTGTACCCAAGGAGTAAGTGCAAATATTCAATCGTTTCCAAGATTTCGATATTTTAAAAATGGTTGAATTTTAAATCCTACAACTGTATAAAATTAACAAAATATCTGAGACTACTCGTTCTGACATTGTTTTTGTAAAACAAATAAAAATGACATACGTCAGTTGCAAAGTAAGTTGTGGTACACTCTCCAAAGTTTTAGAAACAGCGACTAATATTAATGGTCCTTTAACAAAGAAGACAAAATTAGTGTCTCCGGCGTGTACAGATCTAATCATATCACTGCCAGCTTGAACGAAGGATACTAAAGCTTGCATAACTCCCATTAAAGTAACTAATTTATCCTCTGAACTGTATCGAGAATATATCGGCTTTCCTGCTTGACTCAATATAAATACGTGCTTCCTTTGCGATAACCAAATTTTACAACGTAATGGATCCGCTTCTAAACTACTTTGACCTAAACGATGAGTAATGTCGTCCTGAAGGAATATGTATTATTAGTGATAGTTAATTAATTAAGAAAAAAAGAAAAATATATAATATTTAAATCTTCATTAATTTTGTTATAACAACTGACCACATCAGATTCATCTAAAGATTCATCTTTTTTTAATTCATGAGGACTCTTATCTGTAGGTGTTATTGGAATGTCTTGTACGTCGTCCTGAATTTCGGATATAGTACTCATCGTACTTTCCTTCATTTGTCTGTCGTCAATACTGCTACTCATTTCTTGCTCATATTCCTCAAAACTATCTGTTGTAACGAGCATTGTTTCAGCAGACGCACCCGGTTCTATACCAGGTTCTGCTATACCATCGTCGATGGTAACACCAGACTCTTTTGTGGCCATTGTTCACGGACGAATGGTCCTCTACGTAACCACGTACTTCCCACTATTAATAGATTTAAATTTTCGACGAACATTTAATGACGGGCACCCGTTTAAAAAAAATGAATTCAACTAATATTATGTACAACTGTGGCCGCCATCATGTTCTCTTTTTACCTCCCTGAATTAATTTATTATTTCCACTTTCTTTCGACAGAGGCAGCAGCATGATGCATACAATTCTTTTTTTTTTTCTTTCTTTTTCTTTATCAGGTTTGCCAGTACTTGTATAAAACATATGTTAAAAAATAAAAACAATTTTTGATTTTATTCTTTTCAAACGACATAATAATAATTGCAAATATTTTATTTGGTTTAAATTACGAGTTAAAAATAATATATTTATCAATATTAAGTTATGAATTATAATGAAAAGATATTAATTTAATATTTGTTATAGATTATTTTTAGGTTATATTAATTGTTAGATAAATTATGGACTAATTTAATAATATCGTATTTGAATTTTCCCAGACCGGAAGTGTTTGTACATTTGATTAAGGTAGTAACTCTCGAACCGCGTTACCACTACTATCAGCGTATTTACTTCCTTTCTAATATTTCTTTTGCAAGAAAGCGCACGTGTCAAACAAGATGCAGAAGGTAAATACATTATTTTAGGATATATTTATTTACCTTTAAATAAAAATCATATAATGTGTACGTTTTTATGTTTTTATTTCTATATAGAAACAAAAGGAACCGATTCATTCCGTCCAAGTTTTCGGCCGCAAGGTGAGCGCCATGATTTAATACAACTTAACCTCCACCATGATTACACTCCTTCCTGTGTTATTAATTATTATTTATAAATAAATAATTATTTTTTATATTAATAGAAAAGTGCAACTGCTGTTGCATATTGCAAACGTGGTCGTGGAATTCTTCGTGTCAATGGAAGACCATTGGAATTGGTTGAACCTCGTGTTTTGCAATACAAATTGCAAGAACCCATTCTTCTCCTTGGAAAGGTAAAAATAAAAGAATTAATTGTTATTATTTTATTTCTATTTCTATTAACAATCTATTAAATATTAAATATTGTGTGTGATGGACTAACTATAAATTAAAGTTAATTATAGGTTAGAATTTATCTAAAATGTTAACTTTATATTCAATGATGTTCAATTATTCCGAATATGAACAACTATGATATAGTTCAAGAAGCCTGAGATTATTATTAAATAAATGTTCTATGTGATTTGTTTTTATTATTGTTTTAACTAATCTTTTAACATCGTAGGAGAAATTCGCTGGTGTAGATATCAGAGTGCGAGTCAATGGAGGTGGTCACGTAGCACAAATTTATGCCATACGTCAAGCTATTTCCAAAGCTCTTGTAGCTTATTATCAAAAATGTAAGTAACATTAATAGTATACGTTAATTATTTAAGTATAATTTATTTTTATTTATTCTACTATTACATATATTAAAATTGTTATATTGTATTTGTAGATGTTGATGAAGCAAGTAAAAAGGATATAAAAGATATCCTTATTCAATATGATCGTACTCTCCTGGTAGCAGATCCAAGGAGGTGTGAACCAAAAAAGTTTGGTGGTCCAGGAGCAAGAGCACGGTACCAAAAATCATACCGTTAATATGTTTATCATATTATATAATGTATATACCATCGAATAAAAAAAATGATAATTTCCACCCACAGATGTAATTATAAATGGACATGTTATTTTTTTTTTTTTTTTTTTTTTCATACTTGTGGACCAAACAAAAATTACTTGTAGCAAATGTTTTAAAAATAAAAGAGTATTCTTTTTTTATAAAGACTTTTTACAAATGGTATAGAAAATTAATTTTGCATTAATATTATAAATCTTAAAAAAGTTAAAATTATATCAAATGTTTATGGTACCTATGTTACAATTAATTTTTATTATCATATTTACATAGTTTATTAAAAATTTTGAAGTATTGATGTCTATTTTTAAGGAGGGGGGTAAGGTTAATTCGATGAAAAAAAAGGCATGTTTTTACAAATTCTTTTTTGGCAATATGGGTAATGCAAATATATTTATTCAAAGTACATATAATAATATATAATTTAAACTATATTTTCCAAAATTTTCATACAAAAATATTGAGAATTAACAAAATGGCGGCCAATCCCTATAGGGGGTCCCTATAGGGATCGCGCGTGAAATATAGAAGCAGCATTACTGTCGGAGTGAGCGCTCTCTTGTGTTTCATTGGTGAACATAGTGGAATCAAAACAAAAATGTATTAACATTAAAAAAAAGTTATAACAATGGAAAAAATAATAAAATATGTATTTCAACCTTTAGTTAATAATATTATACATGGCCAAAACGATGAGAAAGGCAAACAATTATTCAAATCAAAGCATGTGTACGGTGTTGTTGAAAAAATGAATAACATTAGAACTGTCATGACAAGATTTATTAAGATCTATATTTATTGGATCACAATTCAAATCTTGAACATTTTTTACAATTGGTATATTAGCTTCACAAATTTTACTTTGAGTTTTTTTTATTGGAATATTTACCTGTACTGCGGCCGTGCTTAAATCGTTATGATAGTTGAGATTACAAAAGAAATATGTCAAATCTTCATAAACTCCGTCTGTGACTATCTCTGTTTGAGAACTTATGCTCCGTTGCACAGGCTTCATCGTAACAGTTTCAACATGAATATCAATCTGATGTTCTTCAACACTACTTGCATGTTCTTCATCACCTTGCTCCATTACTGTATCTATCGTATTTTCAATGTTTATGTTATTTCTATTTTTTTCACTTACAATACATTTATTGATGTGGATTGTATTTCTTTCACGATTTCTAACTCGTTGGAAACGTTCTAAGGATTGAATGTTTCTTTTTATATTTTCACGACCAGGAAAAATCGAAGGAACATAAGATGGATGTAACGGATGCTCTGATTTTTCATTATTTATAAAATGGGTACTACAAATCCTCGTATATTTATTTGGTACCCAGTCTTTTGGATTTTTTCTAAAATCAAAGAAAAGAATTAAAAGGTTAAGTCATAATTATAAGATGATAAATGCCACAAATATTTGAAATTTCAAATCTTGTTCTCCCAAGTATCCCTGAGAGGAGTTTTTTTTTTTGAGCACTTTGAAGTGAAAACACCGATTTTCACCAACAAAAATCGGTCATTTTGTCAATTTGTTACTGGAAAATTGACAATTTTCCAAAGAAAAAGAAAAAAAGCTCCCAGGGTTACCTGGGGAATCATATCACGAAGCACTGTGCAAAATTTCATCAGCTGAGTAGATTTTGAGGGAGGTTGAACACGGACTTTAAAAATGACAAGTTTCAGAAAAACGGTTGAAAGTTTTGCACACTAACAAATACAAAATAAATCTCGATAATTGTGTTATACTCACACAGAGTCATCAATGTCAGGTCCATAGAGTGAAAAGCTTTCATCGAGAAGGTCCAAAGTATCTTTTTGTCTTGGTCTACGCAAAACTCTTTTTGTTTTACTGTCGTGCGACGTTTGCTACTCTGCTCTTGTAATTTGCAACTCATCAACTTGTCGCACTCATTCGTGAGAACTTGGTCCTGTTCCGATGTGCATCTCTTGCATAAATGTCAATAAAGCAAAAGAACTTTCATTAAAAGTGCATGCAGCTATATTAGCTGCAATTTCAACAACCGTAGAGGTGCCATTGACTGACTTAGGAGAAATCTTCCAAATAAGTTGGTACAAACTTTCGTTATTGTTCTGGGTGAAACCACCCAGACAACGGTGCAGAAGTTCATCCTCGGCACTATTCTTTTTCGTCGGCACAAGTACAGGTTACAATTCTGTCTATCTTCTCTGGTAACTTTTCGAGGCATTTTTAATATTAAAAAAGTATACTTGTAACACAATCAAATAAAAAACACAGTACAAAATGCACAAAAACACAATTAACACGAATGACAACAGATTCAAACTTCTCGTGTAACGTACTACTGCTCGGCACGGCGTACACTGATCGAATGATGTATACACCCAGCCTTGAACACACACACTACTACCTGAAAAGATGCTTCTACTAAAAAATAAATATAGGGATTAGAAAAAAGAATACAAACTGGAGCAGACAAACGTATACAAGAACAATCGAACGCGCCGCTCAGCTGTCGGCCACTGACGAGCAGGTATAAAATAAACGGTCTAGAGGAGCGGTCGTTCAAATGCTCATAACTTAGTCAATTTTGTTCCGATCGACTTAAAATTTGGACACAGTATTCTTGAGATGTTATACATTCATTTAAAAAAATAACAAACAAATGCGAAGAAAAAATTTCAAATACCTTAAACCCCCCCCCCTCCCCTCCTCTTAACTAAAGTTACACGTATAAATATTATTTTATTAAAATTATAGATAACATTAAATTTTGAAAAATGACTCCGTCGATAAACGCGACACTAGCGAAGCCTAGTGAAAGCAAAGTCGTACTAAATATAAATATGCTGGAAAATATTTGCCACGCACATATTTATTACAATCAATTTTGTTGATATAAAAAAAGGAAAATTGTAAGAAAAATTAACGTATATATAAATTAAATTTATATATACATATATATATATATATATATATATATATATATATATATATATATATTAATATTTTCTAAAAATTGTAGATAGTAGGAATTTGACGTATGACTCGGTCGGTAAGAATGTTTAATAAACGACGATCCTAGCGATGCCTAACAGAAGGAAACCTGTACTAAGGATACTTATTTCTTCTATAAGAGTTTGAATCTTGGTAGAATCACATAGAAAAAGATACGAAACGAAGTAGTGGCACTGTCGTGTGAGACAGAGTTAGGGGGTTTGGAGTTGTTCGAAAGAAAACTGACGTGTCGCTCTCATTGGAGCTAATTGATCGGTTAATTAAGAGCTGGTAGAAAAGAAAACTGGCCGACTATGCGGCCATTGTAAAATTTTCAATGCTTTAATCTTTTTAAATAAGGTGAGTTAAAAAATAATGAAATAAATAAAAGTCTATTGCGTAAATTTATTTATAGATATTGGTTGCTTCATAGCATTGTATATAAACGTTGAAATAGTCCGAATAGGATGTGTTCAGTCGTTCTGTTACATAGAGAGATGTCATAACAAAAGATAAATACAACAATTATCTTACATTTTTGTATTTCTATTTTATACTTTATATTAAATTAAAGTTATAAATGTATAATGCATCATTGAATTATCTAAAGACAATATTTAGAGTATTACGTGTGTTGTTTTTTTATCGATCGTAGAAACGGATGAAAGGTCAAGTTATTTAGAATGTATCTTTTTACCATCTCAAAGAAGTATGTAAAATTTCATTCAAGTTACAATTACATTGTCTTCATTTTCTAAACTTTTGTATTATTCTAAAATCAGATTAAATGTTTTTTACTTAAGATAATAATTTACATATTTTTTAAATTGTAATTAAATAATATATATATATATATATATATATATATATATATATATATATATTATTTTGATAGATTACAGCAATGTCAAAGAAAAGTGGTAGTAAAATGTTGGTACATCAATTATCTACCGTTTTACCAGACGATAGACCAATAACTGCCATTAATATTATTGAAGATGTAGAAAAATGTCCACCAAATTTTACAGTAGTAAGTTGTTATTATTAAAATATTAAATAATATTATTTTGAATAATTAATGTTATTTTATTTATTTCTATGTCATACGTTTGCAAAGGTTTCCAGAACATACGATCAAGACACTGATGCAGATTTATGGAGAGAGACTGGATTGTTTATTAAAAAGAAAGGTAGATATATCTGCTTTTCCAAGACGGAAGGTTTACCCCATTACATAGTGGAAGATATTACCATTATCAATGAACGAGAAGTGCCACCAGAAGGATACAGTATTATCTCCCATACCATAGATTCCAGTGAGCATATTTTTGTAATACGTTGAAATGTGACATCGTATGTATTTAAAAAAAAAAGAAAGAGACAAGAGACAAACAAAGAGTGATAATATAATGTAATACTAAATTTTGCAGTGCAGAAGGCATGGAGGAAAAAACAATTGTGCTATAAAATTAAATACAAGGATTTGTGTTCTAAAGCTGTGACAGATATAATTATATGTAGTAGAATTGTAAATAAAGCGTCTAAAATGGCACCCAATGGTTTTGCTGCAGCCGGGTATGTTATTTATACATTTTATTATTTATCCAAGTCCTTGCACGAATCGTTTTATTGTACTAATAATAATAAAGAAAATATTATTAACATTATTTTCTCTTAAAACAGCGTAATAAATGGAGTATGCGTTTGTTACAAAACTGTGGATATAACGAATGGACAACCAAATTCTCAATCGTATATTAATATAGAGTAAGTGAAAATAAGTTTTAGACAAAAAAAAACAAACAGTTTGATATTTCTATTCATTTTTGATATATTTATTTCAGTAAACTATTAATGCAAAATGCTTCTCCTAATCCTTCCAATGGAACGCCTCACCGAGCACCACCAGAGAGACCGCCCAAACCCAAGTTTTCTCCAAAACCAAATAATGGTATTTATTCTCAAATTGGAGCAGCTCTAGTTGGAAAGGATACAGACGAATCCAATGATAGGGATTACGAAGTGTTAAGTCCTAGTGCGAGATTGAGGCCTACGAGACCAGCTCCTCAACCTCCTACCACTTCAGTCATCGGTTCCACTCCAATTTATGGTACACTGCCAGGTTCTTCCGATTTAGATGGAGTCCCATTTATTCTCAATCCTCGTCTTAATTTGAATTCTGATTCTGCCATAGTAAGTATACAATTACTTTTTAATATGTTAAACACACCAAGCTATATATATATATATATATATATATATATATATATATATATATGACTTTCGGTTTAGTTCACGTCGATTACCAATTTATCAACATTATTATATTTATTATTATTATTATATTATAACAGATGGTCGTGACCTAAACAAAAAACTCAATTAACGAGTGCTTGGTGCTTTTAACACAGTTAAACAATTTTATTTTTTAAAAGTATTTATCTAATCGATTAAAATTATATCTTATCTGTTTAGTATAAATTTCCTACAATCAAAATGTGGACGCAAAAAGATTTGGACAAAGAGGATATATATATATATATATATATATATATATGTATTAACAAAATTTATAATAAAAGAAAATTAATTTATGTATATATTTATAAAATATAATTGATTTCAGTTTTGCTACGATTTTCGTGCAGAAAGAGAAACTTGAAAATACCAATGTGCCAAATTATTTGTATGATAAGGTCATACATTTTTTCGTTGTCTATTCATCCGTACTGACTATATAGTACTAGCCGAGTGTAATAGAGTGCCTGAATGAGTGATTTATATTAATTTTCAACCAAGGAATATCAGTTTATGCATTCTTTATGGTAAGATGTATGAATTAACAAACATTTCTCTCAAAATACAATACATCCATCTTCTTCTTCCAATGACCCATATTTAGATTTTGATACCAGTGACAATTAGTGTTGTATTTTTATAGAATTGCGTTGTATTTTTATAGATATTAGAATGTATATATATATATACATATATATTCATATATATGTATGTATATATATTATATATATATAAATATATATATATATATAATTGTATCATATGTTTTAATTGTTTAAAGAAGTATTATTATAGAATATTTAACGTTGTATTCGGTATATTCCTATGTCATAATCAAATGTGAACAAAAATTCAATAAAGCTATTTTTAATTTTACAGACAACATTATAGTTATAGCTTCTGAACGACGCATGTTGTTCCTGACAATAAGGATAATCATTAAAGAACGAGAGACAATTTCTACTTTAATATATAATATATATATATATATATATATATATATTCGACTGATTATGCAACCATCAACCAAAATCAAATTAATAATCATGTATTATATGATGTTATCACAAATTTGTGATATTTATCTAGCTGTGTCGAATCAATGAAACATAAGATAATCATTATAATTAATTTTAATTTAGTTTCTTTTTTTTTTATTATTATTCAGGGTTCAATATTCAAAACATGATCGAAGATAATTCCATTCGTAAAGATTATATTCACGGACAACGAAAAAAAAAAATTATATATATATATATATATATATATATATATACACAATGTTGTTAGAAACTGATATGAATTATTTTGTATTATAAAATTTATAGGAATGAATATATAATTTTAATTATTTAAATTTTACAAGTAATAATTTTTATAAATAACAATAGGTAATAGAAATATTATATGCGATTGAACAATCTCACGGGTTTGAAGAGAAGGGAAGGGGTTAAAAAGGTGTTAAATTTAAAAGAAAAAAATGCAAAATTTACGCGCATGCGCACAAAATCGCGTTCGGATATTCGAGAATTCGCGCCGAACCGCCATAACTACGTAGTTCGTCAAGAGGTGCGGTATCTCTTCCAAAGAAGTCGATGTCTTTCTACGAATGATAAGTAATTATTTCATTATTATTATTATTATTATTATTATTAATTTAAATATTTTTATACGAAATTTTTATTTTTAAAATCTAACAAACATTATTAATAATATAACTAATATAAATAAATATACTAGGCACATAAATTATTTCTATAAATAATACACGTAAATACGCGAATTTTTTTATCGTACTTTTTTCTTTTTTTTGCAATGATAACATTTGAAACAAAAAAAAAAGAAAAAAGCGCCATGTTGATAGATTCTTTTTTAAATATGTTTACTTGTATTATTTGTATTATTGTTATTTTTTTTTTTAACATATAATTAATAAAACGATTTGGCAAAGAAATTCAAGGAGAATACGATAAATCTGTACGTTAAGTAATACGGAAGAATTCTCACAAAGAGAAATAGAAAGAAAGAGAAAGAAAAGGAGAGAATGATTGGTCTTGAATAATAAAATATGAACTTCCGCGTCGGTAAGCAGAACGCGACCTCCGTGTCATTAATATATATATATATATATATATACGTGTGTAAATATAAAGAATAAAGAAAAAAAAAAAAGAAGGCAGGTGTCTCAATGAAAACATATGCATACCATACATAATTTGCATATAAATGGTGTACGATTTTGTCATGCGAAAATAAAAATAAAATGCGAACTGTCAAGTGGAAGTATGTAGGGGTGGGGGGGGGGGAAGAATGGATAAAAAAAGAATCTGAAAAAAAAAAACAGAAAAAAAGAATCTTGAAACATCCCGACGAGGAGATCGGTAAACTCATTGAAATTGAAGGTCAAGGAAAATATACAAATTGTTTTATTATTTTGATGTTATATTTAGGACACGACTTGAGGAAGAGAAGAAGAGGAAGAAGAAGAAGAAGAAGAAGAGGAAGGAGCATCGTCGGTGTTGTTAGGAAAAATCGATAGATCGAAAAAGAAGAAGGATGACTGAAGGAACGATGACTGAATATGAAGAGAACGTGTCCTTCGATGCCGACGACCCGGACTTTGCTCCAAAGGTTGCTGCCCATCATATTGTTGTAGCACAGACTGTCCTTCGTAGCGTTCACTTTACCGACATTACCTTCGGAGTTGACAAACGTAAGTGCAATAAACATGATTTTTTTATTTCCTATTTTTATAAATATTTTTTAACTGTACGAGCACGATTCAACCTTGACGATCATAGTTGTGCACGTGTTACAATTTTTCTTCTTAAAATAATAATATTATCATATTTTTTTTCTTTCTTTTTATTTCCTTTTATTTCTTTCTAAGTGGTAACGTGGAATTCTACTTTACCGACCGATTTTTTTTTCTTTTTTTTAAATAACGATATTTAGATGGAATATTTTCACATATAGTATATTCCTTGATTGGTGTAAAACAAAAAATGTAGTATTGAACAATAATACAGTCTCACGTAAAAATTTACTTCCTAGGAAAACTTTTAAAGGAAAAAACAAAACAGGACCGGTATTCAATGATTAAGATTTATTTACGTGAGATCACCGTAAATGTTTCAAAGAAACAAGACAATTTTTTAATCAGCATTTTTCTAAGGTAGATATAATTCGATACTAATAAAAAGAATAAAAGCAGAGTTATATGAGCTGACTCGAATAACATGTAAATACTTAATGACAGTCTATAATTTTCTTACTGGATATATTTTTAGATGAAAGACAGCTCATCAGACCTCTCGAATTGCCGATTTGTTAACTGATATTTTATCGAGGGACTTTGAGATATCTCGTTACGTTAAATCAACGATTTATTTAGATTGAAATTGTAGAACTCTTATGTCAGAAATATTATCGATGATAATGTTAGATATCTTTTTTATCGATCTTTTTAGTTTCAATTTTAAACACTAGATGGTATTACGTGTATCGTTCAAATCAATCGTTTTATAAGTTTATTAACCCTAAAGTATTTCTATTAATAACGTAATTTGATGTATTACAATATAATACACGATATCTTTGAACTATATTCTTATGAGAAGAAAAAAAGAAGAAAAAAAAGAGAAAATATTTTTTAAGATAAGAAATATTTTTTTCATTAGCTTTCGATGTCATCATCGTTTGAGAGATAAGAAACCAAAAGAGAATAAACGTAATTTTCCGTTGATACAGGTCGGAAAGTTTATCGAGGACCCCCCACATACTTGGCATTGCTAAAGTATTATAACCTTTCAACTTGTTCTATGGCTTATGTCATTTATTGTACATTAGAAATTCACGAGATAATAATAAATTCATTTTGTTGTTTTCCTTTTTCTTTTTTTTCTTAATTTTAAAGCTTTACGGCGCAGGGAAATGGCTTGTTGTGTGACGCCCAATGATACAGCAAGCTCTTCTTGTATTTGACATGGATCAGCATCCAGCAAAGCCTCCAATTCCTCGTCTTCAAAATTTTTCGGTTTTCCGGAACGCTTCTTGTCTTCAACGTCAAAATCATTATTTTTGAATCGTTTGAACCACTCACGACAAGTCGATTCACCAATACATTCCGCCCCGTAAGTTTCCGCAAGCAAACGATAGGCCTCAGCTGCACTTTTCTTCATATTAAAGAATAGAAGCAGCGCTTCCCGCAAATGACGCTTATTTGGCACATAACTTGCCATGTTTTTGCTTCATAAAATAAACGACGACGCCGATAGAAATGCGCTAATATGATGATGTCAAAATGTTGTTAACAGATACACAAGCTTTGTCGAAAATGATACATGAGATGTACCTGCCCGGAATTTACCCGTGACACCATCTATTTAAAAACGCTGGAAACTTACTTGTAGACCCAATACTTTAATCCTCCAATCGGAAAAGTAATTAACTGTAATCGTTTTGACGAGCCTACATTTTTCCATTTTTGTTTATTCCAAGCTTAAATGCAATTCACGTTGTTATTTGGCAATAATAATATATCAATCTTTTATCTTGTCATCGAGTAATTCAAAAGTAACGCGTTAAAGTTTACATATGATAAACTGCATTACCGACGGAGTAAGAAAGAACAAAAAAAAATCAAAAGAGAAAGACAGATAGAGAAAGAAATATGTATTTCTCTGTCATTTATTTTGATTTGTAAAGCTAATTTTAAATTTTAACATAATACAATTCGTTTAGCGGTCATCCAAGGAAATCCAAGTTCTATTTTGATCTGACCATTGTTAGTTGTCGTTGTCCTCGTTGTCATTGTCTACTAGACTACTACATTGCAATATTTTACTAAGCGCAAAAAGGGGAACAAGCAATTTCCTTAAACGAAGGAAGTGAACGATAGCCTAACCTTCTTGTCATCAGGGGTCACAACCTGAATGGAACGTTACGAGCTTTGAAACATGCGATCATACGGTCAACACGTGCAAGCTCTTTGACCTCTTCGCACATGATCGATTTCGTTCATAATTATCGTTCATTAATTCTCACATACACACACACACACATATATATATATATATATGGGGTGGTGTCTTCATAGAGATTTTTGTATTAAATTAAATAACAAAATATTTGATTGTCGAAACTTCCTTTTGTTTTTTTTCCTCAATCTCGTTTAGAAAAAAAAACCCCAAGTTGTTAGGGAAAAAGAAATAACAAAGTTATTTAATATGAACTTTAACCTATCGGTTTCCTTATTCAAATTGTTCATATCACCTTTTACTTTATATAATAAAAGTAGGCGGTAAATAAAGGTAGAAAAAAAAAATAAAATAGAAGCATTCAACGTTAAAAGGATCATCGTCGTCGTCATCGTCGTCATCATAGTCGGTGGACTTTGATAGAATTATTAATAAATGTTCAATCAAACGAGAGAAAAAAGGATAGAGTCTACTCTTTTCTGTGTGTGTGGTCAAAGTTCTTCATCTCGTTGCAACCACCAGTTAGTTGAAAGAATCATTTTAAAGGTCAAACTCCAGTATCTAAAGGAGAATTAATTATAGGTTAGGATACGTTAACTAGATCGATAATCGAATCCTTTTTATTACCGTGTGATTTGATTGATTGTTAGATTTTGATTTAACCTATTAAGGCCCAATGTCCCTTTTTTGGGACGTATCTTCAAATTGTGGCTTTTTTTTTTTTAATAACTGCAACTTCAGAATGTAATATATTCAATTAAAGTCATGAAAATATATTTTAAATTTTCACTTTTTTTATTTTAAATCAATAATTAATGATATAAAATAATTTTTATATTTAAATAAAAAACAAAAAACAATTGCTGTAAAAATAATTCTATTTGGTTAGTATGAATATATATACAGTTAATATGAATATATAGTTGTAGTTTAATATGAATATAAATACAGTTAATATGAATATATAGTTGCAGTTTGATATGAATATATAGTTGTAGTTTAATATGAATATATAAATACAGTTAATATGAATATATATACAGTTGATTTAATTTTTTTTTTGCATTTTCGTATTGTGACGGGTAATGGGCTAAAAAGAAAAAAACAAAAAAACAAATTGAAATTTGTCACATTGGTAGATTCAAGCCGTTTGGTAATATTTGTAAACAAATGAGAAAAGTCCAATGACACTAAAGGAGTGTTGGTCACGTGCTAATGATGTGTCTCTATCTTCATCTCTGTCTGTCTGTCTGTTTGTCTGTCTGTCTGTCCGCCGGGTATGTTTCCGTCTATCTTTTTCCCACTTTGGTTTATGCTCAAGCCCGGTTCTGTGTTATCGGTGCTCATTAGTCCAATAAACTTTAATCAAGTTGCCTCGGTTGCGAGAAGAGGAAAAAGGTTCTCAAGGTCTCGGCTTATTGGCTCTCCTCCTCTGTTGGCTGATCGTACGACGACTTTGCTAACTGCGCGACAAAAATATTCTGACGTAATACAACATCCATGACTTTGCTCGAAGGATGTTTCTTATGATTATATATACACATACATACATATGCGTATGTATGTATACATTTATTTATGTATATATTCATACAATCCATGAAAAAAATAATTTTTTTGCGCGCATTTTTTATTTCGTCATTCTTGTGTTCTCCTTTTTTTTTGTGTGTTTACATATTTAATAATTAACACAAGGTCTTCCTTTTTATTTGGCAAGAACTTTCATTTTTGAGAAATCTACGATGTTAAAATAACCGATTTGGAAAGAAAGGTGGAGGGGGATTTACCAATCTCAAGGACCAATAAAAACATAACCTATAAAGAAGATTATTGAATTAGATAAAATTTGTCTTGAAATCGTTTATATTTTTATATGTATATATGTAGGGGATTTACCAATCACAAGGACCTATAAAAACATAACCTATACAAAAAATTATTGAAATAGATAAAATTTGTCTTGAAATCGTTTATATTTTTATATGTATGCGTAAAATAATACATTAATATTAGATAATCTTAATTATCTTATTGTTAAATATATTAGAAGAAAAAGTTTTCTTACTACTAGACATTTTTTAATTACTTATTAATATTATTTTTCTTCGTAAATCTTTTGTACTTTGTACAATACTATTTAATTTACACATGTGTATATATGTATATATGTATATATATATGTCCATATAGATACGTCTTTAATTATCATAAATTATTTATTCGTGGAAAATTCGTTAAGAAAATAATAAAAAAGAAGGAAAAAAATGACGTCTCATTTTTAATTATAATTTTACGAAATAAGTTTGACACTTTGTACTTATTATTAAATTTTAAAAATATTAAATTCTTTTTTTTTTAATTTTAATACTTTAATGGCCGCACGTTTACGTAGTCAAACGTCGCCAGAGGGCGGTAATATTTTTGAAAAATTAATTTAAATAAGAAGAAAATTTATTAAATTCATGAAAAAATTAACATAAAAAAAAGAACAACAACAACAATTTAACAACAAATTTAATTTTATATAATTTTAAATATATACAAAGTTATAAAAATAAATAACAGCTAATAACGGTTATTCCAGTTATCACACACATGTTTTGTATGAGCGGCCATTAAAGTGTTAATAATAAGTTTGACTCTTTGTACTCTTATTGTTAAATTTAAAAAATATTAAATTCTGTTTGTTTAATATTTCTACGAATTATTCATCGAAAACGATGGAAAATTTCAACTTTTACGAATGAAACAATTGAATAATAGAAAGGAAAGAAAACTAAATAAAAATAAAGGAAGTAAGAAAGAAAGAAAGAAAGAAAGAAAGAAAGAAAATAGCCTTCGAGAAAAGCCGATTGAAAAGGTTCTTGCCCGAGCCTTGGAATGTTGCTTGGCAAGGAGCATTCATAGGAAGGAAGGAAGGAAGGGGTTGAGACTGGCAAAAAACAACACAAACCATCCCTTCTTTCCACTTCGAATTCTCTCTCTTCTTTAGCCTTGTCCCCTTGTAAGACAAGATTCGCCATTTTTTTTTTGTAGTTTTAAATAGTAACGAATTTTTCTTAAAAACGATTCAAAGAAATGAACAATTCATTTAGTTTTTATTTTGATGGTTTTTCCATGCTGACGAAAGACCCCGCCTTATCGTTGACAGATATTTCAACAGATATCACATATCTATCTGTACACATTTATCATTACATTACACATATATATATATATATATATATATATATATATATATATATATATATATATATGTATATGTATATATACATTACATATACGTGTGAATTAAAACCTGTAGGATATAATGTATGCGTTCATTTGTACTTTGATAGATACGTAGGTGTATTTTGCGTAGGTTAAGTATATAGGGAAGTACGTATCTAACCTAAAAATGATAAAAAGAAAGAGAAAGATATATATTTATATATGTAAAGAGAGAAAGGGAAAGAGAAGTCCTGTTACTCGAATGATTTTTATCATTTTGGATTCTTTCAAAGATCGTGTCTTTCTCCAATCGATTAACATCGCAAACTTGATTCGACTCTTTTAAAAGGAGACCAGTTTAAACTGGTTTCGTTTAAAAAGACCGCGTGTGTGTGTCGAGAGAAAGAGAGTAGAGAATAGCAAAAGCTAAATAACTGTTGGACGACGACTGACTGGTTGTTGTGTTGTTGGTTGGGCTTTTGATAAAGATCATCAAGTTTAATTTACAAGTAATACATTTATTTATCTTTTCTTTTTTTTTTTTCCAAGCCGATAATCCTTATTCCCATATTTCAATTTATATATTCGAATTTCTTTTATTATTACGGTGTGATAATAATCTATATTTTAAAAAGAATTTAAAAATAATTCGCAAAAAATGCTAGGATATAATACATCGAGACTGAGCTTTTGGGATTTGACTAATGACTGATCTGATCTTTTTTTCTCTTCTTTTTTTTTTTCTTCTTTTTCTCACTCTACGAAAGAAAAGAAAATAAGCTATTATTTCACGTGAGCAAATGTCTTTTTCACGCAAATACGAGTATTTGTCTTATCTTGACGCAGGTGATCACGAGTGCAGCATGTAACATTGTGTATGCATGGCTGAATATATGGCACTTACAATTAGTGCTAAAAAATGTGCATCCTTTAGTAAAGTAAATCATGAAATAGTTTCATCGTTGTATAATTCAATAATTTAATATAATATATATAAAACTATGTCAAAGTATATATTTTCAATTTTATTAACATAATTCATTATCTTAACTATATAATTATGTTATTAATCAGTTATTCATTCATCCGAAATCGTTATCTTTAAACAGTTTCTTAATTTCATTAAATTAATATTAAGCTTAATTTGTTTTTCAATTTATTTCTGATTGGTCGATTTTGTATTTCGAAAGATTATTAATAGGCCAATTAAAAAGTGAGTTAAAAAATAAATTGGATAAAATAATATTTCGATTTTTATTTGTATTTTTCCGATTGGTCAGTTTGTACTTTTAAAAGAAATTAATGAACCAATGAAAAAATTGGATAAAAAATCAATTCAATAAAATAATAATTCGATTTTTATTTGTATTTTTCCGATTGGTCAGTTTGTACTTTTAAAAGAAATTAATGAAACAATGAAAAAATTGGATAAAAAATCAATTCAATAAAATAATAATTCGATTTTTATTTGTATTTTTCCGATTGGTCAGTTTGTACTTTTAAAAGAAATTAATGAACCAATGAAAAAATTGGATAAAAAATCAATTCAATAAAATACTAATTCGATTTTTATTTGTATTTTTCCAATTGGTTGGTTGGCATTTAAAAGAAATTAATGGACCAATGAAAAAAATTGGATAAAAAATTAATTCAATAAAATAATAATTCGATTTTTATTTGTGTTTTTCCAATTGGTTGGTTTGTATTTTAATGGATTAATCAAAAAAATTGGATAAAAATTCAATTTAATAAAATAATATATCGATTTTCTTAAACTTTGGACTGATTGATAGATCACATTCTCCTTTCATTAAGAAGTTTCTAGATCAATGTAATAAATAAGTGCATATAAAATTAATTGAAATGATCTAGAAAGATCTAACATAAATAATTTATCGTAATGAATATTAATTTAAGTTTCCTTGAATAGTAAAAACAAAAAAGAAAAAAGAAAAAGTAACGTGAGCTTTTTACGTACAAGTTATCTCGTTGAAAAGTTCTTATGAATGTTGGTTGGTTAGGTGTAGTAAAAAAATGATATTCATCAGCATAACAAATTCACCTACGATCTTTCTAAGGTATTCAATTCATGTAACTTGTGACTTTACTCGACGCCTTTAACAAGAAAATGTCACATAACATTTCTTCAATGAATAGAAAGAGATTCTCTCAATCGGGAAGAAATATCTGTAAAAAAATAAAAAAATAAAAAGATCTTCCTAGTATTTTTGGATATATATTCGTATTTATGTGTAATGTAGTTTCTAAGAAAAAGCAGAGGAAGAAAAGAAAAAAATTACGATCTTTTAAAACGAACAAAAATATCATTCCTTTTGGGTTTCATTTTCATAAGAATACATACGAATTACACATCATATTTGTACAGATCGTAAACACGAGATTTCTCCTTTCATGCTTTCAAATTAGAATCTTTTTATATTTCCATCACGTTTTAATATAGTGCTTTATCGTAAAAAAAAAAAAAAAAAAAAAATAGATTTGTCCAATTTACAAGAGTGAGAGAGAAAAAAATAACACACGTTTAGACACAAAAAATAAAATATAAAAAATTAAAATGAGAATAAAACTATTTATACATCGAAATTTTAAACTCGACGATAAAACGATAGATAGATGATAGCTTTTTAATACGAATTAATGAAATTATCGTTTTATTTAAAATGTTCGAACTGATTAACCGCGAATGGGAAAAAAAAATAAAAATAAAATAAAATAAAAAGAACAAAAAAAGAAAAAATAAATGACTAAGTAAACTATCTGAGTATGGTATGATTCCACATTATTAATATATCATCAACTTGGTGTACATATATGCCAAGAAGATGAAACCTTTGACCAATCGACACAGAGCGAAATCGCTTGGTAGGACATCGAACGATGCAAAACGACTGTTACGAGTTTAAAACTCATCTTCTTCTTCTTTTTTCTTTATTCTTTTTTCTTTTTTTACGTGTCGCGATAATATAATTAATTTCTCGATCGATCCAGTTTATTCTGCCATGGTAAATGATGAATAACGATGGGTAGGGAGGATACAATTCTAGTAGGAAATACGAGAAGAGAAGAGAAGTGAAGAGAAGAGAAGAGAAACAAGCATTTTGTATATAAATAATACATGTAAAGTGGAAACAATGCGTTTCTCCTTCGTATACTATACAGGTTGGGTATTCTAGTCAAAAGAATAAATAAAAAAAGAAATAAAAAAAGGGGAGTGAGGGGCGCCTTGGAACGAAGGGACGGTACTGGAGACGGACGAATGGGTTAGGTGGGTGAGGGTAAGGAGAGGGTAGTCCCCGTGATTTCCCTCTCCCCGTTCCTCTCTTGCCACCCCCACCACCGCCACCACTGTGGTAGTGTCGGCAGACAGCCTTCTTTCCATTCGGTTACCCCCACTCCTCCACGCTCTTTTATTCTACCCACACTTTCCTCTTCCCCCCACCTCTCAATCCACCCGATGTACACATCACAGGTTATAAAACTACTCCGCGCAATCGTCAGACTCTTAGTAGAGTCTCGAACGTATTAAAGTGTGTACGCGTATCTTAAACCTTTAGCTCTCTCAAACACGACATACTTTACCTCTACGTTCGTACGAATTCGTATAATTTCGTATAATATATTCTTTCTAACCGTAAATTCATTTTCTCGCGGTGCAAACTTTGAATTCTACGAACTACGAGAACGCAGTTGCAGTATAGCAGTCGTCTCTCTCGCTTCCTTCTTGGAATTGTATTTGTATCTTGGAATAAAGTTAACTACCTTTGTTATTATTCAACGTTTTTTCTAAGGAATATTTCTTATACGTAAGTTTATTTTATATTTATTTATTTATATGTATATACATATACATATATCTATATATAAATATAAATATAAATATATAATATATTTATTTATTTATTTATATTTTTTTGAGGGGGGGGGTTCTTTTTTCTCTTTTTATTGTCAGGTGAAAGAAAGAGGTTAATATATTTTATTTCATTTTTATTTTTATTATTATTATTATTATTATTATATTTTATTATTATTAACACACCTAAATATTAGTTATAATATTACTTAAACATTTATATAGGTGTTGCTATGTGTACATAGGAAAGAGAGAGAGAGGGGGAGAGAAAGAGAGAGAGAGAGAATTAGAAAGTTGAATTTGCAAGAACCATTTCACGTTGAAGTTGTCGTTGTATCGTCGTCGTGAGAACGATACCACTCTCGAAGGACGCCATTTTTGCTCGCTTTCACCTCGATGGTAGCCTCCGTTTTTTTTTCTTTTCTTTCTTTTCCTTTCTTCTCCTCTCTCTTCTCTCTCTTTCTCTATCTATCCTTCGTTGTGTATTCTTCCTCACTTCATTATACAACATACCTTCGTTAATATGAAAAAAAAAAAGAAATAATTGACGTCAGTAAACAATATCCGATTAAAGTCTCTATCAATGAATAAATATTTGTTATTTTAAATCGTATTATAATAATAATTATTCATTTACGACGTATTTCAACTATTCTAGATGATTCGATCAATACTTTAGGACTCTTGTGTATATATATATATACACACACATATATATCACTGCCAACTTCAGATTGGTCCTTCCGTTTTCCGGATTTGATGTTCAAATCCTTTCCCCCACTAACTTTTCTGGCTCCTATTCTTTATCCGAATTGTTTGTGAACATCCTACTCGTGTTATAATCATTGATTGCAATTAAATATTAACAAATCATTACGTTGTCATAACTTCGTATTATATTACGTACTTGACCTTTCTATTTTTTTTTTTTTTTTAATGATTCTTTTTTTGTACTTTCAATTATTCATAATACGTAATAATGGACATGCGCGTGCACATATACATACACACGCACGTGTGCATACACAACGCATATACATGTATAATACATTAATGAAGATTAAAATCAAGAATGTATGGGTGTGTGTTGGAGGATAAATTCAATGAAAATGATTCATAGATTTTTCCCGAATTGTATAAATTCTTCTATGCTTTTGTTTTGAAAATCACGTGATTTACACGAGAAGATAAAAATAATAAATAAAAAAATTGATCGACCGGTTCTCATTCGTACCAGGCACACACACACATACATGTAGGTTTGATTAAATTCTATCTATCTATCTATATATATATATATATCTATCATTCGTGATGAATGACAACAGTACTATCTTGTGACAAATTTTCTGATTATTGCATGTAAAAAGAGTTACTAAATTAGTTTCAATCGATCATGTATATATAAATGTGTATGTGTGTGTGTATTACGTGATCCAGCAGTATCCTTTCAAACTGCATAATTACATTCTTACATAAACTTACATAAACGTGCTATACCAACACACACACGTGTATTTTTGAATTCTCTTTTTTATCATACGAAATTGTGCCAATTCTTCTTTATCGACCGTACGTACTCTGTTTTTATTTTTTTTTTATTTTTATTTATGTTTTTACATTCTTTTTCAGTGTAAATTGTCTTCATTCGAACTAACTCTTTTTCATAATTTCATATTATTATTATTATTATTTTGTTTTGTAGAATTTTGTATTTTTTTGTTACCGACCGAGTTTTTCATTTTATCAATATTTTGTATTTTTTTGGTATTTTTTTATTTTTGCATTTTTTTTACATTGACCTAATTCGAATAATCTTTTTAATTTTTTTACTAATATTGTTATTTTGTTTTGTTTCTTTTTTCATTATCTACCAAATTTGCAATTCTATTACATTTCGTTGATTAACTTTAAAAACAAGATTACGTTAACAATAAGTATATTGTTATTTTATTTATTTATTATATGGAAAAACACTTAGGATAAAATTTAATTGAAAGTTATCTAATATCAGATAATATTATACTAGTTATGTTATAAACTCATTTTGATAACGATACCTCCAAATAATAAATATTTAATATTTTTCTTGTTCTAAAAATAAAATGGTTTATTTCCATATTATGACTTATTAGATGATATTACATATATGCTATAGGTACAATTCATGAAACTAAATTTGTAAGTCTGCTTATAAATAAAATTATTCTTGGAAACTAAGTTAATTCATTGACCATAATAACTTCCTCGAAGAATCAAATTTATTTTTCAATGAATTCAAGCTAATATTAGAAAAAAGACTAACGTAGTCGTCTTGCCCGACCATAGATAATTGTATATGTATATATAGGTCATCTTTCTTCTTTCTTTTTCTTATAACCCGTTATTTTCAGTTGTGTATATTAAAAGAAAACATATGATGTGAGTAGAATTGACAAACGCGTCAGAAAGTACGTCATCATCGATGTTTTTTTTTCCTTGTTTTATCGATAATAATGCTTACGTATTTTACGTCGTTGATCCCCTCGTCACACATCATCATCAACGTCATCATTGTCATTGTTGTATCTTTCCCTTCTCCTTCTTCTTGTTATTTATTCTTATTTTTTCTATTAGAAAAATAAATTCGTTGCATAATATTATTACGTGTTTGTATTAAATTGCGTCTTACTATCCTAATCGTTTCTAATAGCAAGCATTATTATTATTATTATTATTATTATAAGTCGTTTTAAATCATAATCCAATGTTTTTTTCTGTTTTTTTCTTAATTCTGAAAAGAACTATTGAGATTTGATATTTAAATTTGAAAATTTGTGGAGTGGAGTGGAGTGGGGGGGAAGAAGTAGCCAATCAGGTACAAATGCAAAATGGCGGACCTTTTCAAATCTTACTTTTTAATATTTTCCTTGATTCGATTCGATGGAATATATATATATATATATACGCACACGTGTGTATGTTTGTGCGTGTGTGTTTTGAGAAAATCAGGTCGTCTACAGACAGTCGGCATTTTATTTTTAAATAAATGACCTCATACTCTCCCCGCCAAGAATAGTGTTCTCGTTTTACAAGTCGATTTGAATAAATGTTTTAGTCTAATGGTGTTTATATTTTCTTTTTTATTTTTCTGTTACAGTAGCAACAACATATCAAAACAATATGTCTGTCACTTCGGTACAACCAACTTCCGAAAGTCTTTCACGTCATGGGTAAATTTGAATTCTATTCATTAATAATTAATCATTAATTTATATCTAATTTGTTAAAGATAATGTTATTTTAATGTGTTTTATTTTGTTTTGTTCAACAGAAGCAACATTTCTCTCTCTTGTCACAGTTTATGTGATAGCGTGGATAGCAATAACCAGGGTTCGCATCCGCAATATCAAGACACGATTTTAACCATAGAAGAACTCCGTGCTCAATTGAACTCATGTTTTACGTGAGTAATTGATTATTGATGTGATCGAGAGAGAGGAAAAAAACACACACAAAATAAAAATGAAATATCACTTCAAAATTTATGTGTTATGTATACACTAAATAATCGTATTTCGGTAAATATCATTTTAATAGGTAAACTCAATAAAATATAATTAACACTAGATATACCACCATTTTCAGTATACCTATTTCTACCACATTAGTCAAAATGACTGGTCTGGTATATCTAATGTTAAGAAAACAAATGAAGCAATTAAATATATCATTAAAGTGTTATAAATTTAAAAAACAATATTTGTTTCTTTTTTTTTTTTTGAAAGCATTGCACAATAAGTTTGCGTAGTAATGTAAACAACAAATATTGCAATACTTTTATATACAAGATGAGAAAACAAAAGTGGTACTACCATATTTTGTTTACTGTATCATTTAATTTTCCTCTCTTTGTGTATCTCCATTTATTCGAACCAAATAATATTTGTTATATTTTTATTTTAGGTGTGGGGTCTCTTGGAGTCAAGACCACGTTTCTCTGGATTGCAGTGAATGCGGAGGTTATTCTCTTCAACGACCTTGTCCGCTTTGCGATGGACGTTGTCGTAAGGAATGGAAACGTGATCTCACCATGGTAAAAAAATCTCTTTTTCATTATTCTTATTTGTTTTATTAACAACACGTTAAGTGTCAAGTTTATTTGGTATGGTGTTTCATTCGTCCTGAATTTTGTCATTTAGTAGAGTACGGTTATCTTTAATGCATGAGCTACAAACAAAGCAACTAAATGCGAAACTGTGAATAAAATACCGGTAATGAATGACTTATCGAATGTTCATTAACATTTATATTTCTTTTCCTGAAAGTTTTTGATCAAACAAAAATCAATGTCATTTCATTTTCACGGTTAATTATACAAGGACCACCGACATTATAAATTGTAAAGGATTGAACTTTAGAAGTTAGGTTATAAAACACCTTAACGTGTTAAACATATCAATTTGTATTCATTTATAATTACGTGTTTTTATAATTATAATCATTTCTTATGTTTTGTAGTCATTTATATTTTTTTTCCTGAAAGTTTTTGATCAAACAAATTTCAATGTCGTTTCATTTTCACGGTCAATTATACAAGGACCACTGCATTATAAATGAAAATTAAAATTGTAAAGGATTGAACTTTAAAAGTTAGGTTATAAAACATCTTAACGTGTTAAACATATCAATTTGTATTCATTTACACATGTTTTTATAATTACAACGACCTTTTTTATGTTTTGTAGTCTCATGCGAGTGGCAAAGCAAGATGGGACGGTGAATGTGGTTTATGTTGTGGACCTGCAGTTGAAGAATCTTTGGTACCAGCTTTAGAAAAGCTTAGGGCAACCTCGTGAATTTTCATCGATTAAAATATTATCATCGTCGTCGTCCTCGTCGTCGTCATAATTGTCATCTCGTTATCGTCGTTGCAACGTTGATAATTTGTCGAACAAGCATTCATCGGTTTTCATCTTTCGTCGTTGTCGAATCGAAATGAAACAAAATGAAATGAAATGAAATGAAACGAAACGAACAACAACAACAACTACTACTACGCAAATCATTGCACAAGACTTAATAATTCATCTCACCAATTTCATTTAGCATTTCTTCATCATTCTGTGATTATCATCATCATTATCATTCATCGTCATCATTATCATTATCATCATCGTTGCAATGTGAGATGTGTGAATGTGAATTACGTTTTAAATTTATTATGAAAGAAAGAAAGAAAGAAAGAAAGAAAGAAAGCGAAAGAGAAAATGAAAGTTAAGATAAAAACGTTCGTACAAATTTGAACAAAACAAATAAAAATGATGAAGAAGAAGAAGAAGAAGAAAATGAATTATACAGTTAAATTTATCGATACGAATTTTTAATGAATATTGAAATAAACAAAAAAAAATATATATATATATAAGAAGAAAGTATCATTGAAATTCTTGCACTAATAATAGAAAACAATTTTATCTTCAAAAATTCATTGAATATTTATATCTTCGTTGAGTTAAAATTTACTTCCATCATTCTCTTTAAAAAAAAAAAAAAAAAAAGGGAAAATAAAAAATCAGTCCACGGTTTATACTTTCCACTAGGTTTCTTTTTCTATTCTTCTTTTAAATTAGCTTTAAAATATTATTAAACTTTCTTGAGTATGATCTTAGATAGAAAAACAAAAAAAAGAAAAAAAAATATATATATATATACACGTGTATTATATTATATCATCGAAGAAGAAATAAATCTTCTATAAAAAAAAAAAATTAAAATAAAAAAGAAAAAGATATTTCTCGGTACGAACATAAAATATTTATTAAGCCAATAAAACATCTTATCACGATTGTAGTATTTAATTATTAATAGAACATTGATAAACATTTGTTCTTTTAACACTAGATATACCACCATTTTCATTATACCTATTTCTACCACACTAGTCAAAATGATTGGTGTATAAAAAAAAAAAGAAAATGCTTTTTGTGGCTTCCAGTCTTTAAAATTACTCTTAAAAAATAACAAAAAATGTTTAACAATAATAATTTTAATAAATAAATGGATTTGTATACATATTTTTCAATAATAAAACGCTTATAATTATATTTACAGAAATCAAATGTTACATGTGAAGTAAAAATTTTGAATTAAAATGGCCCGCCGGATCAGTCAAAATGACTGCTCTGGTATATTTAGTGTTAAAAAAAAAAACAAAAATCTATTATAATATTTTCTTCCTTTTTTATCTTTCTTTCTTTCCACTTGTTTTTTTTTTTTTTTTTTTTTTTATAAATGTGATCTTTAACTTAATTGGAATTCCTAAAAAAAAAAATCAATGACGGCATTAAATTATGTAAGACTTTTTTTTATTAGGCAGCTGTTATAGTTAAATTAAAAAAAAAAAAATAATAATAATAATAATTAAAAAGATAATAAATTTGCGATTTATAATAAAATAAAAGACAAAAAAACACATGCAAAAATGAATTGAATAAAAGAAAATAAGAAATGCGTATGCGCTGCCACGTGTACGGTGTGTGTTGTTTTCTCGCATTTGTATGTGTGTTGTGCTGCTGCGTATTATGAAATAAGATCTTTGCTAATAATAATAATAATAATAATAATAATCTTATTCTAATCTAAATCTCTTTTGAAATTACTTTTAAGATTATATCTCGAGATCGGACGCGAAAACAACAAAATTCCTTTTACATATTTTTCGTTTTTTTTTTTTGCATTTATATTTTATCATCCCCCATTAATCCTCAAATTTACACGTAATAATATTATTATTCTATGAGATTAATTAATTAGTTAATTAAATAATCATGGAATTATTAAATAGAGACTATATACATATACATTGATTCTTGTTTAAAGACTGTAAAAAAAAAACAAATGAAACTTGAACCTAGGTGCTGCATGGAAGATTAATAAGCATTTTTAAAAACACTTTGTTAATAATAATTAAATAATTAGGAAAAATTTTTTCAAATAAAAAATATTCTGCGTAATAATAATAATAATAATTACCTGATGCTTGTTTTTTTTTACCTTAATACGTAAAATAAAACTTTGTCTATTTTACTTTTATATACACAAGTTATTATAAACTTATGCAAAGTAATTTTTATATCAAAAGACGAATAACATTTTTTATTTCATTTTAACCCTTATCGGTCAATAAATAAAAATACATAATTAATTAATTAGTTAATTAATAATTGACATTAGACACTCGAAAGTTCATTGCTGTATCATAAAAATAATTTATATTATTACAAAATAAAAATAATATTATTAATAATTTTCATACATTTGTAATATTCCTTTAAAAAAAAACAAAAAATAAAATTAATTATTTAATTATTTAATATATATAAAAGTTATTTTTATAATATGTTAAACAATTTTGTTAAATATTTATCGAAACCACTAAATAATTAATTAATTAATTAGTTATTATTATTATTATTATTGTAATTATTATTAATTGGCATTAGTAACTCAAAAGTTCATTGTCATATATATAACTTATGTTAATGAAAATCATTGATAGAAAAATCTGATGACCGATAAGGATTAAATAATGAATCATGTTTCGGTGTTTAAATCCATGCTCTCCTCCCCCATAATAATTAATTAATTTAGTTTAAATGTAATCTTTTTACTCTTAACGCTTTTTCATAATGACCACCACACCGTTGGTTTTAATAAATATCCATGTGACAATTAAACCAAATCTAATTTGGTTTAAGATTATTATTATATTCGAAAGATTACAAATGATTAATAATAAAAAAAAATATAAAAAAATATGTTACCTAGTTAAAATTATTATTCATTATATAGAGACAAAACGCACACCATCATTCATTTTGACGAGATAGTTTTATAGTTCAATTATTTAAATTATATTTGTCACTATTAATAGAAAACATTGAGCAATTAGATTGAAATAAATAAAATTTGTTCTTTTTTTGTTTTATTTAACTTATATACACACTCATTGTGTGTTTCTGTGTGTGTTTAATTTATATATATATATATATATATATATATATAAACAATTCAGGAACAAGTTTATAAAAATCGTCTTCTACATAAAATTCTCTTTTGTTGTCAGAAATAATATTTTTTTATCCTTTCAATAGTGATTTATCTTTTTAAAATTAAATTTCAAATTTTTGTTTATTCTATAAATAAATAAGAAAGATCATAAATACTAAACAAAATGTAAACATCATTAATTTGATTTCAAAGTTTCTATATTTCATGTCTATTTGGTTATAAAAATCAAATTATTAATCAAATTAAGTTATGAATTGAATATTATAATTACAAATAAATTAAAATAGATCTGATATTTAAATATATATCATTATTAATTATAATATTTTCTTTAAATTATATTAATTTATTATTATTTGAAAAAATTAACTTTAAAAAAAAATTACTTTTTCTTTTTAAACTTGTTTATAGATAGAGTAATTTTTATTTAAATTCTGTTTTTTTTTTTTTAAACCAACTTACTTAAAACGATAATATTTCAATTATAATCTCAATAAACAATATTTCTTTTAATTAGGGATCCTGTAGGAGGGATGCGCCATTCATATTCAGCTCATGTGCCATTGGCTGAAAATTTTGGGGGACCGCTTGAATTTATAATAATTTTTTCGTGTAACCTATTCTATTTTAATATAAATTTTTAATTATCATTAAATATAGTTCATTTTTTTCTGTATTTGATGCAATTCATTATTTCATAATTATTTCAATGTTTGAATACTTCGCGCGCAATCACGTGACTACAGGAGTTGTGGCGTTTTGCACCAGCGCAGTGCCGACACCTCTCGGCCGACAGCGCGCAGCTGTAGCAGCGCGCGCAGGGAAAGTGCTGACACCTCTCGGCCGCCAGCACTAATATACTCAAGCACCTCGTGATGCGGCTCCGCAGGGGCATCTGATTGGCCTGACCATGCCTTTGATTGGTCAGAGCGGAAGAGTGACCATTGCGACCGTTGCTCTCTCTACTCCGGATGCCTGGATCGCCGTGGCGGTGCATACGCAAAAACACCTTCACTTTTACTTCGTCCGTCGTACCGGCTGGTCGCACTCCTCTCATCGTGTTTTTGTATAAAAATTATTTCTCTGTATTATCTTTCCGTTAACACGTGGACCAGGGAAGGAAATCCCAAATTGGTGACCCCGACGTGATCCCGGGGACCATCTTCGGCAGCACCACGTGCTCTCCATACCACGGCTTCTCAACACCACGTGCTCTTCAACACCACGTGCTCTTCAACACCACGTGCTCTTCATCACCACGTGCTCATCAACGCCACGTGTTCTCAGGCGCCACCCATCTTCGTGTGAGTACCCACTTTTTCCTTCGTCACTTGCACCTCCTCGTCGACAAAAAGAGAAAAAGAGAGGAAGATGCCCATCACACATGTCGAAGCTTCCCAGCGCGGCACCGGCTATTTCCCGGACGACACTGAACGCCAGAATACGGCACCGGCCACTACGCCGACCTCCGACACCTTGACCACCACCAGCACCTACGCCGAGGCCAACCAGCCCAGCGACGTCGGACGCCGACCTTACCGCTGGCCACCCTTCACGCGTCGATGCCCGGACCTTTGGTTCCTGCAGCTAGAGGCCATCTTCAGGAACTACGAGATGCACTCGGACGACGACCGCTACTACGCCGCCGTAGCAGAGTTGGACCAGGACACAGTCGGGGAGCTCCAGGATGTGCTGAGGACGCCGCCCGCTACCGGCAAATACGAGCAGCTGAAGAAACACATCATCGCTCGTTTCGGCGACACCGTGGAGAAACGGCTGCAGAAACTGTTCTCCGGCCTCACCATGGGCGACCGCTCGCCGTCTCAGCTTCTCCGCCACATGCGGTACCTCGCCGGCGACAACGTCAGTGACGACGACATCAAGATCCGGTGGTTCGACCTCCTGCCTCCGCAAATCTCCCAGCTGCTGCGGCTCCTGCAGACCATGGACCTGGACGAGCTCGCCGCCAGGGCCGACGACGTCTACGAGTTCATGCTGGGCGTCTGTGCCACCCGACAGGGGCGCCCTCTCTCTCCGCCAGGCACCGCCCTTCCCAGGCCTCCACCTCAGCGGGACAACATGGACGGGGAACACACGGCGATGCACGCGATGCTCGCCAACCTGATCATCTCCATCAACCGGGTGGCCGATCAACTTCACCAGCTGACCGTCGCCATCGGCGGGCTATCATGCCCTCGATCACGCGCTCGGTCACGCTCCCGGTCACGCGCGTTCCATGCCGGCACGGACTCGGGGGGCGCCGCGCCAGCAAGATCACCCTGGTGTCGCTACCATCGGAAATTCCAGGAGAGGGCCCTGAATTGCACTCCACCGTGCAGCTACCAACAGGACAGGGCGTTAAACGAGTAGTGGATATTCGAAGGCAACGACTGATCGACCCGGCCTCTTCCAAGGAATCGACGATGCACTACCGGAAGGCTTCCGTTCACGGGGTCGACGCCATCGCGGGACCCTCGGATCTCCACCATCGCACCGCCTACGACAAGCTGCTCGCAGAGTACGCAGACCTTGCCCAGCCCTCTGAGAGGGGAGCAGCGCTTCAGGGCTCCTCCGCTCACCATCACCTCGGACCAGGGTACCCAATTCGAGTCAGCACTCTTCGCCGCACTCGCTCAGGCCTCGGGGGCCACCAGGATCCGTACCACACCTCATCACCCTCAGGCCAACGGCATGGTAGAAAGATTCCATCGAACACTTGAGGCAGCGCTAATGTGCGCTCAAACTCCTTGGCCCGACGCACTTCCTCTTGTGCTACTCGGCCTACGGAATGCGTACAAAGAAGACTTGCAAGCCTCGCCAGCAGAGATGGTCTACGGCACAACGCTTCGCATTCCCGGTGGTTTCTTCACGCCCAGCAGCTCACCCGCCGACCCGACCTCCTTCGTCGGCCAACTACGGGAACTCATGAGGACACTAAGTGCCACACCGGCAACGGACCACTCGCGCCACCGCCCGTTCTTCTTCAGGGACCTCCGAACATGCTCGCACGTTTTCCTGCGAGTCGACACGGTCAGGAAACCGCTCGAACCTCCTTATACAGGACCACACCGAGTCATCCGCCGCATCAATGACAAAGTGTATGTCATCCTGGTGAACGGCGCTGAAAAGGCCGTGTCTACAGACGCCTTGAAACCAGCATACCTAGACACCTCGGACGACCACCCGTCAGACGCACCCTGTATTATCTTTCCGTTAACACGTGGCACACCATGCTTGGTAAATAAAATCTCGTCCCAAGGGATCAAAAATAGTAATCGGAAGTTTCTTTCCCCCACACGGAGTCTCATTGGCCCATTCCTTTCTCCGCGGCCCGTTCCTCGCGTTAAGGAGAACGCACCTTAACGTATCTAGTGACCAGGGAAGGAAATCCCAAAGAGTTCTTGTCCCCCCAGCAGTGTACATGGCGCGTCCTTCCTATAGGGTCTCTAGAAGCACGGTCCCTATTTCTTAAAATTTTTCTTCGCATAAATCTATTTTTTTTTTAACAAAATGGTTTGGTGCCTACTGATTTTTGTATTATGATTTATTAATATCAGATGTTTTTAACTTTGCAGATTATCTCTTAGACTTCTCAATATTGCTGAATTGAAAACGTTTAAGGTTTCTAAAAATTTCCTTAAACTTTTATTTAATTCCACGTTTCTCAAAATATTTTTTTTCAAAGCTGTCAATAACAACAAGACTTCCCGCGTAAGTATTTAAAAAGGAGTACTCTGTGAAAAGTAGCGCGCCCTACCGGCAAAATATCTTGTTGCATAAATTGATACCGTTCTTTCAACATTACGTTCGGACTCCTGGTATCTATCCTCCGTGGTCGTTACTATCGTGATGAAACTCTCACGTCTATTGCGCATGCGCCAAGAGCGAAATTTAAATTCTACGAAAATAATTTTAGGTTATTTATCAAGTATAATACAATATCAAATATTATTTTTTTGATAATATACATTAAATATTAATTAATATTATAAATTACAAATTATCTAATTTCGACCGAGGACATAATAAATATGTCATTATTATTTAAAAATACTAATAAAATAAAATGCATCAAACTTTCATGTGTACTGATTTCTGTCTCTGAATATCTTTTGAACGCGCTTAATTTAATCGCCAAAACATAAGACACCATTTTTATAGAGCATTAAAATTTCTACAAAATTCGTCTAGAACATTTTTCTGTACAATCATTTAATGATGAGATATGAATTTTTATTCTATTGGACTGAGAAAAAAATAAAAAACTGCGATGCGGATTTTTTTGACCCACCCTAATATATATATATAGATTTCTCTGTTTGTTTGTTCAGGATGTTCAACGTAAACATAAATGAAACAAAAAAATAATTGTGTTTTATTATTAATCAACGAGAAGATTTCTTACCAATGCTTTTTTATTGCCTACAATAATTTTAAATAATTTTTTTTTATTCCTTTTTTTATATATTTTTTTTTATCATAACATATGTGCAACAAACCATTCTCAATTTTAACAAACAAATATAGCATGCCATTACAAATTTGAAAAAAAAAAAGAAAAATAATAGGATCTGTGTAAAAATCAATTGTTTTCATCACAACGCAAACATTTCTATAAAACTAGTTACACCTGTGCGAATATTTAAGTATATAGCCGCCAAGAAAAATGTCTGTGTACTCGGGTTTGTTTGTTTGTTTGTTCTGTGTAAACTTTTAAGAAGTACACACACGCTCTCTTTTGTATAAAAACCCTTTTAAAAGTTTTGGAAATTTTTTAACTCATTAATTACAAAAGTGAGATTATTTTTGAAACAGTTTAGTATTAATTTTAGTTTTGTTTTTTTTTTCTGTTTAGAGTAGTTTAGTTTTTTATTTTCAGACATATTTAATATTTCATATGAGATAATAAGACATATTATTAATATAATTTTTATTCAATTTTAATTTTAATAACTTATATTCTATATATATATATATTAACACTTTGTTGACCAGCTATTTTTTTAAGAATTTATCTCATGTTACAGGCTATTACTACGTAATTGAATTGAAAAGTAAAACAGTATAAATAATATTTAATAAATTTTACTTATTATTAGACTTTAAATATTTCATTTTCGTATGATTAAACAGTATAACAATAATACAACAAAAATCTGTTACTATTTTAATATTTATTTTCGTAGCGTTTTTCTTTTAAATAGCGTGATGCGATAAAAAAGCGCATCACGAGTTAACTCGTGACCGGTCAGCAACGTTCGGTCATAGAAACACGAGTTAACTCGGGAGCGGTGGTCAACAAAGTGTTAACATTAATTTATAATTTTTCAAAAGGGATGATATACAATATTTGTGATGTAAATAAATATAAATATACGATTTTTGCAATAGCGCGATACAACAGGTACTTCTTAACGATATTAAAAATTCATTCGAAAAAATATTGTTATATAAACAATATTCATTATTTTATTAATAAAGAAGAACAAACTCCTTAAAAGATTGTTCCTATGTTTTTCTCATGATCTTTTCTTTCATTCGGTCTCGTTCACTTCTTATCATCCATATTTTTCTAGAATTACTGTAAAATAAAGATAAAACACAGAAATTTCTTTTTTTTTAGGAGATCAAACGGTTAAATCATTTTGAAACAATGAAACATATATCAGCACCAACATCCTACAAGGATAACTAATCTCACTCGCTAAAGTAAGCGCGTAAGCATTGACAAGAATTCACTTTGGTGCAACTATATTAATTATTATAACCTCTCTTTTTATATAGTTTAATAAATTAATTATTCCCCTTTCTTTTACGCGCGCGCGTGTGTGTGTGTGTGTAAGTATAAAAGGGAAACGAGAAAATGTTTATTATTTAAGGTTATTTTTCTTAACATTAGATATACCAGCCAGACCAGTCAATTTGACTGGTCGGGCCATTTTAATTCAAAATTTCGACTTCACATGTAACATTTAATTTCTGTAAATAATTAAGCGTTTTGTTATTTAAAAATATCTATTAAAATTATTATTGTTAAACATTTTTTTGTTATTTTATTTTTTAAGAGTAAATAAAGACTGGAAGTCTCAAAAAGCATTTTTGTTTACACACCAGTCATTTTGACTAGTGTGGTAGAAATAGGTATATTGAAAATGGTGGTATATCTAATGTTAATCCCTCAATTAAAACACACAACGAATGCAGGGGAAACTTGTAACTAAAGATAAAATGAACGGTGTAATTATTTTTCATATGTGAAATATGTGATAGCTTTGTTGTTGTTGTTGTTTTGTTCAAATGATAAAGTGAATTTAGAGAATGTTAAATTAAAAATGATAATAATAGTGATCTAATAGGAACGAATAGCAGGTGGTACTGTTGCACATTCCTGTTCATTAAGCGTGTTATCAATTACTGGCCTATACGTGATAGATACTTCTCCAGTTTTAGGATTAATAGTCGTTAAAGTATGTTTTCTCCAATGTTGATCTAAAGGTTTAGGTTTTTGATTATCCAATGGTTTACTATAATCATATTCGTCGATTCTATCACGGAAATCTTCACGAGCATGAGCTCCTCGACTTTCTTTTCTATTTTCTGCGCTTACTATTGTTTGCATAGCATTTATCATTAAATTTTGTAATTCAAGTGTCTCCACCAAATCAGAATTCCATATGAGTGATCTGTCGGATACTTTCAAATCATCCATTTTCTTATAAATTCCTGACATCTTTTTACAACCTTCTTGCAAAGTTTGAGCATCCCTGAATACCGCGGCATGTGTTTGCATAGTTTTTTGCATGTTCAGTCTTAATTCAGCAGTAGGAACCGTACCATTGGCATTTCTAATCCAATCCAAATTTGCGACTGTTTCTTCTCCGGCGTTCTAAAAACAAAGAAGAAGAAGATTTAAATTTAAAAATGGTATGAGACAAATCACAATGATATCAATTGAACAATAAGAATTAATATTTTGTTTTGATAAGAATACTAACTGCTCTTAATGGTCCTACAGTTTCACCGGGTTTATTTTCTTGTGAAATTGTCTTAGCACAAGCTCGACCAAATACAACGAGATCGAGTAAAGAATTTGCACCAAGTCGATTAGCTCCATGAACCGAGGCACATGCAGCTTCACCACAAGCATATAATCCAGGTACAACTTTATCCTCGTCGTTATGTCTGGTTAACACTTGACCCTTGTAATTGGTTGGTACACCGCCTGTATCAAGTTTCATATATATCATTTCAACTTTTGATCCAATCATTGTTGATTAAAACAAATTATGATTTGTAAGGATTTGTATACCCATATTGTAGTGCACAGTCGGTATAACAGGTATCGGTTCTCGTGTTACATCAACTCCAGCAAATATCATAGCTGTTTCAGATATACCAGGCAATCTAGCAGCTAATTGTTCAGGTGGTAAATGATGTAATTGCAAATAAATGTGATCTTTATCAGGTCCAACGCCTCTACGCGAAATAAAATATTAATGAATTATTATTTCCATAATCGCCATTGAAATAAATCTTTTTTCAATGTCGCATTAGTTCATTTACCTTCCCTCGCGTATTTCTATGGTCATTGACCTGGAGACTACGTCTCTCGAAGCTAAATCTTTAGCAACTGGTGCGTAACGTTCCATAAACCTTTCACCTTCGCTATTTACTAAATAACCACCTTCTCCACGACTACCTTCCGTTATTAGACAACCCGCGCCATAAATTCCTGAAATGCATAAGATACATGAACGATTATAGATTTTATTCAAAGATAAATTCGCAAAAAAAAAAGATAATATTTTATTTATTTGTTTAATCGATACCTGTCGGATGAAATTGTACAAATTCCAAATCTTGATTAGGTAAGTTAGCTCTCGATACCATTGCTGTACCATCTCCTGTACATGTGTGTGCTGATGTACAAGAGAAATACGCACGACCATAACCCCCAGTTGCTAGTACTGTATTTTTAGCATGAAACCGATGAAGTGTACCATCCTCTAAACAAAGCGCAATGACTCCTCTGCATTCTCCGTCTTCCATAAGTAAATCCAATGCAAAGTATTCAACAAAATAATTACAATCATAACTCAATGATTGTCCATAAAGCGTATGTAGCAAAGAATGTCCTGTTCTATCTGCAACGCAACAACATCTGTGTGCTTGGCCACCTTTACCAAATTTTAATGATTGACCACCAAAAGCACGTTGATAGATTTTTCCTGAAAAAAAAAGAAAAGAAATAGTATTAACAATTCATTTTTGATTTTCAATTAATTTTATTTGTGTTTGATTAACTATTATTGTAGATAATAATATCGTTTTTATCAACGTAGAAGAAGTAACGTTAAAAAACATAATAACATAATTAAACGTAATTAATAATAACTTACCATCAGAAGTTCTACTGAATGGCATACCACAATTTTCTAATTCAATGACTGCTTTAGGAGCTTCTCGTGTCATGTAATGTATTGCATCCTGATCACCAAGCCAATCAGATCCTTTGACAGTATCATACATATGCCATTGCCAATTGTCTTCTTCCATATTACCCAAAGCAGCATTAATACCACCTTGGGCAGCTACAGTATGTGATCTAGTTGGAAATAATTTAGTAACGACTGCGGTTTTGAAACCTTCTGCAACCAGTCCATAAGCTGCACGTAACCCAGCACCACCTGCACCAACGACAACTGCATCGTACTTATGATCCACCAAAGGATATTGTTTAGATATAGCATCTGATACTTTAGCAGCTCTTCCATCAGGTGTGTGATGAAATTTGTGAACATTGATAACCGGTAAGCCCAATTTGTTCTGTAATATAAAGATTTAAACATTTCATTCTTACAATCAAATATAAAGAAATTGTTTTTGGTAAGCATTTCATTCTTAGAAAGAAATATACGAAAAATATACAGACATTGTTTCTGATAATGTTAGCGTAGAGTCAATATGCTAAAATAAGAAAACAAATTTGTATAAATATACTCTCAATATAACCTTGTTTTTGAATTATAACTGTTTATATGTAAAACCTGTTATTTAAATATTTTAATAAGAACTCTTCAATATGGCTACGCTTGGTTTCATTAGTCTACCAAATATCTCATCGTAGACTGCATTCATTCATATGTATCACATGTTGTTTATGCAGACAATATTTTTGAATATATTAAAGTTCTTTAATATTGTTTATCAGTGTATTGTAAATTAAAGATTTAAAGTGTTTGCACAAATCAAAATGCAATGGATTTAGATCAAGTGATCATACTGGTCAATTAATTGACATTTCATCACCGTGTTACATTTACTAAAAAAATTTCTTATATAAAAACTGTTTTGCTAATTGAGTAAAATATGTTTTTGCATGTCATTGTGTATAAATTACATATGATTGATGAATATCAAGTGATATATCTTTCAATAGTATTACTAAATTTTCATATGTACTATTATCACCAAGAGTGTATAACAAACTGACTGAAATGTCAGTTAAACATTTGAAATTAATCTGTGTAGAATATTATTTGAATAAAAAAATATTTATAATAATTTAATAAATATAATATATAGTTATTAAAATTATTTATAATACTTTATATAATAAATATAACATATTTATTAAAAGTAATTTATATTTTAGTACTAAATCTAGTAATATTTTTATATCAGATTGGAAACTAGTGCATTAGATAAAAAAACGTTTTAATTGTGGGACAATACAAAAAAGAAAAAACAAAGAAACTGATAAAAAATAAAAGGTATATAAAATAATTATCAAAAGATAAAAATGACTGTATAATTTGAACTTGACTCTTGTCAAGTAAATAATATATTCAAAATAAACATTTTTTGTTGTTGTACTTATTTAAACATATTTCAATCTATTCCTAAAATTATGGTTTCAATTTGTATAAATATTCTTGTATAAATTATATTATTAATTTATACAAGAATATTTATTATATTTATTAATCTATAAAAAATAAAAATAAAAATATATTCATTATGATACATAAATAAAAGCAGAAAAAATATTAAAAAAAAAAGAAAAAAGAAATCATCACAAAATGTATCATCACATAATTAATCATTATGAGTAATAATAATTAATTGTATGCTATAGTAACATTATCTCTGTATAGTAAATGAGATTCGTTACACAACAGGGTAATTTATTGCCAGCTGATGTATTTGCCATATGGATAATAACTAAAATTGTCAAAGAAATACAGACACGCGCATTTACATACTCAACATCATATGACTACTTATATTTATCTCTATGTGTATTTCTAACTAATGTCAATAATATTACAATTTTTTTTTCTTTCCAATACAACAACTCTTTTCAATTCGCATATAATAAAATTATTTAATATTATTTATTATTTGAAAAAAAAGAAAATTATAAATTCACTTTTTATATTCGCATATCATTGATAATTAATATAATTAGTTTAATCTTATAATTACGAATACGTTATAGTAGTAGTAGTTATGATTAGCATTATTTACGTAACACACACATATGTATGTATATATATATATATGAATAAAAAAACATAGATAGAAAGTGTTCATTAATAGGATTCATGAATTATATTATCTTGTTTATGTTATACTTTTTTGTCTTTTTGTCTCATTAATATTTCAAACAATGTTTTGAACATTTTAAACACTCAAACAAACGAGTAGTACATGTCTCTGCTTGTGTATACATAACATATATATACATATATATATATATATATAAAAGAACAAAAAAATAATAATATTCAAAATAAAATAACGTTGAGTGATATTTCGTATTTTAAATTATTCATAAGTGAATTATTTTAAAATGGTTTCGTTTAAATAATAATTTAAAAAAAAAAATAATTAATACATATTTTAAATGGCGCTTCATGGAAGACGCTAGAAAAAAAAAGTTACACAAGACTGCACACATAGTAAAGTAGTGTAGTATACCAAAAAAAAAAAAAAAGTATCACCCTGTGATAATGATTTTGATTTGGTGTATCTCTTTCTTTTTCTCTATTGGTAAAACCTTACGTAATATCAATACGCCCTGACTACGACGACTACGACTACGACGACGACGACAAAAACTTCGGAAATAATAAAAGTTATTTATTTAATAATATAATATACTTATTATATATGCTAATTCTTTAAAAATAAATCATGCTATTGAAAAATACAATAAAATAAAATAAAAAGAAAGAACACAAAGAAAGAAAAAAAAATTACATAACGTTAAGCAAATTACTAAGAATTTTCATATCTCTTACCAAATTCATCATAGTTGTTATATTTGTTGCGGTGGTGGATAAAGAATTTCTTGAAATAAACGTACATGCTTTTAATATAGTACTCATCTTTTTACGATCAATGTAATATTTGATTTATTATTATTATTATTATTTTTAGTTGTTTTATTGACTAACTGTATGCGTTACGAAAGGGTAATTTGCGGTTTATTTAATTTTTTATTTGTTCTTTTTAATTGTTAATCTTTCCTTCAATCGGATTTTTCGTTTTCAACAACGTCGTCGTTCTCTTCGTAATCGTTTTATGTGTGTGTAATGATGATCGTATTTTAACTTATTTTCTCTCTCTCTCACGATCTCTCGAAACGCCCACAACTCGTTTTACTTTCGATCAAAACGAAAAGGAAGAAAAGAAACTGCTGTTGCGCTGTGTTTCGGAGTTGTTTTATTCACGAGGTAAACGTAAATCATAAAAGAGACTGAGAAACACACCGACCCATTCTATTCGCTCGAATGCCGAGTTACTACTGAACACATCGAATAAGAAACAGTGGTTCTCATTTCATTTTATCTTAACATTAATAATTACCCTGCTATTACTATTCGTCACGAAACATAACCTAGTTTATTTTTAATACTTTCTTATCTTTGTAAGTATATCACATTAGAACAATTTATATTCTTTAATTCCAATTCATATTGTTTTTTATTTCTTATTCGAGTGAAATATTTTCAAGATATATCCTACCATTCGTCACAAAACATAACCTATCTTTTACTACTTTCTTATCTTTGTAAGTATATCTCATTGGAACAATATATTTATTTTTATTTCCGATTCGTATTATTTTTTTATTCTTATTCGAATGAAATATTTTCGTAAACGAGTAAACGAGTAATTATTATTTGTGTTATATTAAAAATCCAAATTTTCCCGCCTTATCGAAAGTAATTTTTTCTTACCCTCCTATCTTCCCACCCCTCGTCCCTCTACAGATCGATTATCAATGGCTACCAAATATTTAAGTGGCGCCAAATTCAAAATACGCGGCTACCCTTGTGCACGCACGCGTGATACACTTTTCTCAGTGATTCTCATTCTTTTCTTTTGTTGTTTTGTGGTCCAATTAGGGGGGGATTTTTTTTTACCCAATTTCCCTCGTTCTTTGAATATATCCATGTGTGAATAGAATTATTTTATTATTTATTTTAAGCGTATTTATTTTAATCCTTGATATTTTATAGATATAAATGCTAATGTGTTTAGAAGAATTAAAAAAGATAATATTAATATTATTATTTTTCTTATACGAATTTTCTAACCTAATTATCATCCAAATACGAAGATAATCAATATTTTTGTACCTTCTAGAATTAACATTTTAAATAGAATTTTGTGTTATCTACTCTTTCTTTTACATTAACAGAAAAAAGATTACATTTATAAAATAAAGACATTAAAATGATTTGAATAAATAAGACAAAAAGAAAATAATGCATATTCTTATAATATTTCTTTAAATAAATCTATAATAATGATTTATATAATAGATTAAATATGCATTGTCTGATATAAAATCAAGCAATGAGATAAAAATCATTGTTATTCGTTATTTAATAGGATCGAATGGTTGGTGGTACGTGTTTAGCTTCCATTTCATCTAAAGTCGTATCGATTACCGGTCGATAAGAAATACTTATCTGTAAAATAATCGAACGCTATTATTAGTATCATTTATTGAGATTAATAAAAAAATAAATTATCAATATATAATATAAATAATAATATTTACCGATCCATCATTGAAAGCCCAAGTTAACGTATGTTTACGCCAATGTTCCGAATATGGTCGCATTTTTTGATCTTCCAGTGGTTTACTGTAATCATATTCATCGATTCTTTCCTATATAAATATATTGTTAATTATTAGGAATCATTAATAAATTATAAAATTATTAATATCGATAAAAGTTCGAATTAATGTTCTCAATAATATAAAAAAGGGTAAAGCTGGTATAAGGCAGCCATATGCAATTTTACTTTGAAATCATCTCTTGCGTGTGAACCCCTTGATTCTTTGCGATTTTCAGCTGCATATACGGTGTGCATATTAATAAGCATCATATTTTGTAATTCCAATGCTTCTATTAATTCCGTGTTCCAAATCATCGATTGATCTTGCACCTACATTTATTTTGAATTGATTTTACATATTTTTATTGTTATTTTTTTTTTAAATAAGTTAGATGAAGACGGCCATTTTGAAACTAACGCATATATCTGGTAAATCGCAGGTGTAAAGTTTCGTCATTTCTCGGCATCCTCTTTGTAAAATATCACAAGTTCTAAATACCGAACAATATTTATGCATAGTTTGTTGCATTGATTGTCTAAGTTCATGAACAGGGATGCAACCTTTTGCATAACGTGTAGCATCAAATCGACAAATTGATTCTTCACCCAAATCCTTCATTTCATTGAAATTAAATGTAATTAAATTTATCAATAAAAAAATATATATCAAATAAGTTTCTTAATTTTGTATCAAATTTACAGGAGGAATTTCTTCGTGTCTTTCACCAGGTCTAGTAATGCAATCAATTTGTTCAGCTATTGCTTTACCAAAAACAATGATTTCTAATAAACTGTTAGCACCAAGTCTATTGGCACCATGAACAGATGCACATGCGGTTTCACCAGCTGCCCATAATCCATCTATAACACTGTCTTCTTCATTTTCACGCGTTAACACCTGATTCAGATAAGTCATAATTTAGAAATATTGTTTATAATACAGTCTTTTCAATTTAATTTACAATTTTTTTATATAGTTTCAAATGAATACTAACTTGAGCACGGTAATTTGTAGGTATTCCACCCATATTGTAATGGACCGTTGGTACCACCGGTATTGGATCTTTAGTAATGTCGACACCAGAAAATACCCATGCTAAATGTGAAATGCCTGGTAACTTGGTACGTATAGTTTCAACAGGTACATGATTTAATGCAAGATGCACATGATCTTTTTTAGGACCTAAACCTCTGCGTAAAGGAAGAAAACACAAATGAAGAAGAATATCCTGCACATATATATATATATATGAAAAATAATGTAACTCACCTTCCTTCAACTATTTCTATGGTAATAGCACGGGAAACAATATCACGTGATGCTAAATCCTTAGCCACTGGTGCATATTTTTCCATGAAATATTCACCTTGGGAATTTACCAATTTACCACCTTCTCCTCTACTTCCTTCTGTTATTAATATTCCACTTCCATACAATCCTATGATACCAAGAAAATAAGGAAAAATATGAGAAAAAATAAGGAAATAAATTATTAAATGAATCATTTATATATTTTGTATTAGAAGTTTTAAAGAGAAAAAAAAAAGATTGAAGAAAGATACAATTATTATTTTCAGTAATAGCGTATATATACATACCTGTAGGATGAAATTGTATAAATTCCATATCCTGTAATGGTAATCCTGATCTTGAGGACATAGCCATGCCATCACCTGTACAAGTATGTGCACCCGTACAAGATAAATAACATCTACCAGCACCTCCCGTTGCTAGCACCTTACAATAATATAAAAAAAAAACCATAAATTCTTATTAATATTCATTTAACACGAAGAAATAGTATATGAGTCATACGAATGACAAATACGGTATGATGAGCTCTAAAACGATGAAGTATTCCTGTTTCTAATTCCCAAGCGAGAACTCCTTTGCAGCAACGACCATGCATTAAAAGATCAAGCGCAAAATATTCTATGTAATAATGAACATCGTAACGAAGACTTTGACCGTATAAAGTAAGAAGAAGAGCGTGTCCAGTTCTATCTGCTACAGCACAAGTTCGACGTGCTTGACCACCTTTTCCAAATTTCAACGATTGCCCACCAAATGCACGTTGATATATTTTTCCAGACTCGTTGCGACTGAATGGACATCCTAAAGAAAAATACAGAAGATAACAATTATGTTACAATTATATAATAAATTATACAATTATACAATATTATTATTGTATAATAAATTAAATATATCTTTAACAGATTGCAGATACATATCTTATGTTAATAACATTATAAATAAATTATTTAAATAATCTAAATATTTATTTAATTAATTATAATCAATTATTTAAATATCTGCAATCTGTTTGTTATAGAAAAAAAAAAGAGACATTGTATTTCATAAACAAACAAAAAAGAACCATAATTATCTAGTTCATAAACTGCACGAGGTGCTTCTCTGGCTAAAAAATGTATAGCATCCTGATCTCCTAGCCAATCGGATCCTTTGACCGTATCATACATGTGATAAAGCCAACTATCTTCGTGTTCACTTGCTATAGCAGCATTTAAACCACCTTGAGCAGCAACTGTGTGTGATCTTGTTGGAAAGAGTTTAGTTACTACAGCAACACGATATCCTTTACTTCCTAAACCAAATGCTGCTCTTAAACCTGCACCACCAGCTCCTACTACCACAACGTCATAACAATGATCTACCATTGGGTAATCCTGTTAATTTATAAATAAATTATTTCATTTATTTTATTATTTATTATATTATTATCAATTAGTCACTCACATTTCCTCCATTTGTTTGAACACCGCAATTTGATTTTTCAGATGGGCTGACGTTAACATGAAATTTTGTTCTGTTCACTCTCCATGGTGATTTTGTCCACTGACAAAATATACACAAAGATAAAAAGATTATATTATGTTAAATAATAATTTTTAATATATATATATCACATAATATATATATTTATTTTGAATTACTTTAGATGAAAGTGGTATCAACTTGTTTAAGCATCGAGTTAACATTTTGAAAGAATATAAAATTATTTTTCTCTTCTGATATATATAGTTGATAACCTTAATTATTTTTTAACGCTGTTATCTTCATTTGTTAATATTATAAACAAAATACGAGAAAGGAATTTCGTATTATAAATCAGGTATAGTTTGTTACTTCACATTAATTCGATTTAAAACAAAAATGGTTAAAATATTAAATATAATAAAATTAAATATTTATTTATTTTATCAATGCGAAGAGAAATCATTGATAAATAAATTGGATAAACAATATTTGCAATATAAAACAGAAAAATAAAAAATTAAGAGATAAATAATTATGAGATATGTGCTTGAGACAGTATTTTAATGATGATTTATTTGAAATTGATATTTTAATAGTGAAGATGATATAAAGATGAATAGATTGATTGAATATCTGAATGTTTTATTGATAAAAATTAACATAATGATCATTCGTATTAAAATAGCTATAATAAATCATAATTATTGAATATTGACTAGTATATAGCAAAAAAACGTGATTTCGAATATTTTCTCGATGTATCATTGAAAGAGAACAAGTTCGTGATATTTGAATTATATTAATGATGTCATTAAATATTTCACTTACAAACATTATATTAATTATAAATCTGTTTTATTATTAAATATAATAAATATAATTATATTTATATTATATTTTTATTATAATATAAATTAATATATTATATATTTATATAATTAAAATTAATTATAATATTAAATTAATTATATTTAATTAATTTCTTAATTTATTATTTATTTTTTTATTAACTATATTACGAGTATATTATATTAATAATATATTAATTTATTATTATTATTATTATTAAATATAATCAAAATTATTAAATATATTAAATAATTTTAAATTATATTAAAATTAATTATATTACTATTAAATATAATCAAAAATAAAAATATACATATATTTATAAATATCATCGTAGTTATGCATGACAATTGATTATAATAAATATTAATTTATAAAATATTGATTATTACACGATGATTAAGCATTCATTTTATTGCATTTGTAAAAATACAATTTGAATTTACAAATAATGTGAATATACATCGAAATTGGCATAGAAAAGAAAAAGAAAGAGAGATAGAGATAATACGCATGCACGTTAATTATTTATTTTATTTATATAATTTTATATAATTAATTATATAAAAAAAGGATACCCCCAGTATTCTTCGATTTTTCTATAAACTTGTATAGATCATAATTAAAATTCAAATTAAAAATAGAAAACTTCCTAAGATTATTATAATAATAATAATAATATTAAAGGACACTTGATTAAATCGCATAAGTCACATATTTGTATTGCAAGTATAGTTATGACAAGAAACGTTAATTAATTAATTAATTAATTAATTAATTATTACATTTGTTTCTTAATCTTCGTTATGAACGATTCGTCGAGTTTAAAAAAAAAAAATTTAGGATACCGAATGTATATATAAAAAAAAAAAAAAAAAAAAAAAACAAAAGGAAATGATGTCGAAGTTAGTCATAGAAAAAAAAAAGAAATAAATAAATTAAAAAAAAAATATAAGAAAATAATCAAAGTGCGAGCCTCTTGACACCACATTGGCAACAATACTTGGCAGTCTCGGGAAATCTTGATCCACACTCATGACAAAATCTTGACATTCTACATTTTGTTTTAGTAATTGCCGATTGATTATTTTCTCGACGATTATTCCTCGACACCATAAGATTTTCCTCCATAAGATTTGACGTATCGTTGTTGCCATTGCTGCTGCTGCTGCGTCCGTGATTCGAATATTTGCGATTTAAACTAATATTTTAGAAAAACAAAAATAACAAAATTACATTACCTTAATTCTCATTATTTTGTTATAAACAATTCATTTGTTTTATTTTTATTAATAAATTTTCTCAACAAAAGTAATTGATTTGACTATTTTAAACAAAAATAATTTAATTACTTGTCGCAAACAATGTTTTAAACAGAAAAAAAAAACAAGAAAAAATTAATTTAATTTTATTAAAAAAATTTATAAAATTGAAAAAGAAACAATTAAATAAATACAATAATATCATTTATATTTAATTTAATAATTGAATTTCATCTAGTAATTAAAATTTCTCTAGAAAAAGTAGTTATACTTATTTTAATTTGTGTGATATTAATTTTATACAATTAAAAAACAAATAATTAGAAATACAATGATTTGATAATTTCATTTAATTTCGTATAATCAATTTCATGAGAAGAAAATTGAACTAATTTAATTTACATATTAATTTATACGATTATAATAACCTCTTTCATCAAGGTACACAGTGAGTCATTTTATGTTTGAAACAAAATAACTATTTTTATTTATCAATTAAATTTATAAATAATTAAATATAAATTTTATTAGATAATATTTGAAAAACTCGAAAGAGAGTATTATTTAATTTTTTTGTTTGTTAAATAACAATAACATTAAAACAAAAAATAGATCAAAACAATAATTGAATTTCATTAAATTTGCGTAATAAATTCGTACCAATTGAAAAAGAAGAAGAAAAAAAAACCAAAAAAGAAAAGAATTTAAAAAATACAAATATTTGTAATATTTAAAGAAATAAAAAACAAAAAGAAATAATATATATATGTATATTAACCTGCTGTATGCAGAATCGGCATTAATTTTATTTTCTCGTTGTTTGTAGTTGTCCGTAGAAGAAAATTCATCGTCACTGATTTGTCCATTAAATTGGCTGTTATTGTCGGGACCAATTGGACCATTAGAGGAAGAAGTTCTCAAGGATTCGTTTCTTAGGAGGGACCTCAAGGAAGGGAAAGAATCATTACCAACTAAATCATCATCGTCATTATCAAAAGAAGTTATCAATTGATCAAAAACAGAATTGGAACGTTTCATATCTATTTCGGAAGATACGATTGAATTAATACTAAGATCGCTACTGGAAAATGTTAAATAATCATTTTTAACGTTATTATGTAATTTAACAATTTCATTGTTATTATCATTAGAATTCGAATGTTTATGTTTTCTTTGATAAATAGATTTAGGTGCTGAATATGCACGAACAGTTTGTAATTTGTTAGCTTGAGATTTAGAAATTTTAGTTGAAGATCCTCCAACTTTGTCAGATATTTTACTAGAAATATCGTCATTTTTGTATCGTTTATCCAAACCAATAGATTTATTTTGATCAATGTCATTACCCAAAGCTTTAGATTTGTCTAATATCATTCTACGACCTAATTCTTTGTTAATCATTTTCTTTTCACGATCGTTTAATTTGATATCATTAAATTCTTTGACAAATATCTCGTGAGATATTGAATTAGTTTCCGTAGAATCGCTTGAAAAATCTGATGTTAATTCATCCAATTCATTGGTAATGGATTTGTCCAAATGTTTTGTTTTATTTTCATAAGGATATTTAACAAAAGCGGAAGAATGTGAAAGAGGAAAGTGAGATTTGTTCGAAGAAGTTGAAGGAATTTCCGTCAAGGACAAATCACTCGAATCCGATAATAAATCGTTCATTTGTCGTTCTGCTAATAGAAAAGGATCGTATTCCTTGCTGGTACCACCACTGTAACACATACATTTGTTTTTCCTTTTTTTTTTTATTTTATTTTATTTTTTTATGCTAATAAATTTGTAAATTTATTTGTTTGTTTAATTTTTAGGTATTATGTCAGTTAAATGTGTGTGTGTGTGTGATTTTTCATTCGAACATTGGTAGCATATTTTAACGTTCATTTTCAAAAAAATAACATGAAAAATATTAGCATGTATATATGAAATGTTTAATATGAAAACAAGAATAAATTGTTTTGTTAAAATTTATTCGAATAATTACATTATGAAGAGAATGATATTCGTCATGCAAAAGTAATATCATTTTTAACCCTTTGAATTGCTATGGGCGCATATATGCGTTCACAGAGTTAAAAGAGTTAATATTAAAGAAACGTAATACATTTTTGCGCAATTTAACATATATATGTTACGTTATATATATAAGTATATTTATATTATTATTAATAATTATTTTTAATATTTTATTTATAATATAATTATATATATATAAATAATATATTAAATAAAATATATAATATATAATTATATACAGGGTGGGTCAGCACAACCATCTAGATTTACGTTATTATTATTACGCGTAGCAGACAATGTTTCACATGGAGTTGAATGGCTTTGAAAGGGGTTCATACTGATGGTACTTTTTTTTTGTGTAGGTGGACGTGTAAAGGACATATGAAGGTCATTAATGTTTTTTTAAACGGAATCATATATTTTTCATTGCATCATCTGATGCTCTTTCATATTATTTACAAAAAAACCTATTAACCTATTTATGTAAAAAAAATTATTACTTTAGGAGAGATATTTTAATTTTTATGTCTATTTACAAAAAAGGTTCAATGTGGTAACGACCATTTGCATCAGTACACTTTCTGAATCGAGAAATTAATGACTCATTAACGTTTCTTAATGTATCTGATGTTATTTTCTTGCATTTATTGATGATACGATCCTTTATGTCGGCCATTGTAGTCGGAGGCTTAGCGTAATATTATATACCAACAGATTTCCTCAATGAAATACTCCATCACGTCGTACCTTTGATATCATTTTTAAAAAATTTCACCAGACAGGGCAATTAGTACGCAAAAAGGCAATTCGTAATAAAACAATTACAAATGAGGAAAACGAAATTGCAGTGTTAGCCGCAATTACGATAAATACATCCGTTAGCTCTCGCGAAATCGAAAGCTAAATCCAGACTAGCTGGAATTAGCCGCAAAAGCATTTTACGCATACTGATAAAATACAAATACCATTCATATCATGTATCAAAGGTTCAAGAACTGACCGCAAATGACTGTTATCAACGTTTACAATTTTGTAATTGGGCTCTCACTCAAAGAGACAACTTTTTCAGCAATGTTATGTTCACGGACGAAGCAACATTTATGAAAAATGGATCAATGAATTCAAGAAGTGACCATTATTGGTCAACGGAAAATCCTCATTGGTTTAGACAAATGGATAATCAACATCGATGGAGTGTAAATGTTTGGATGGGCATACTCGGTGATAAACTTATTGATCCATACTTTATCGAAGGGTCACTAACCGGACCAAAATATGCAAATTTTTTATCAAACACTCTATGAACATTTTTAGACTATTTACCATTGCATACATGACAAATAATGTGGATACAACAGAATGGTTGCCCTGCTCATTATTCAAGAATAGCAAGGGATACATTAAATCAAATGTTCCCAAATCGTTGGATAGGACAGATTGGATGGGCCCATTCATTTTCCGGCTAGATCATCAGATCTAACGCCCCTCGACTTTTTCTTATGGGGCTACTTAAAAAATAAAGTCTACGCTGAGCCTCCGACTACAATGGCCGACATGAGGGATCGTATCATCAATACATGCAAGAAAATAACATCAGATACATTAAGAAACGTTAATGAGTCATTAATTTCTCGATTCAGAAAGTGTACTGATGCAAATGATCGTTACCACATTGAACCTTTTTTGTAAATAGACATTAAAATTAAAATATCTCTCCTAAAGTAATAATTTTTTTTACATAAATAGGTTAATAGGTTTTTTGTAAATAATATGAAAGAGCATCAGATGATGTAATAAAAAATATATAATTCCGTTTAAAAAAACATTAATGACCTTCATATGTCCTTTACACGTCCACCTACACAAAAAAAAGTACCATCAGTATGAACCCCTTTCAAAGCCATTCAACTCCATGTGAAACATTGTCTGCTACGCGTAATAATAATAACGTAAATCTAGATGGTAAAATGTGCTGACCCAGCCTGTATATATAAAAATGTATAAATAAAAATTAAAATATAAATTATTATAAATATTATTTATTAATAATAGAATATATTAATAAATTAAATAAAATAATATATTATATATATATACGTATATATAAACGTATTATACATATATGTATATTAGAGTTAATTAATAATTATTAGATTATGTATAACATAGGTGTTATATATATATATTTATCTAATATAATTGACAAACACGCGTGCAACTAATATCTATTAGACAATACATGCTAATAAATGAAAGAAAGAACGTCACATAAAATAATGATTTAATGAAATGCAAAATAAAATAAAAATAAAACGTGCAGTCTATACCGACTTACATTCTACACCTAAGCACGAGATTAAAATCCGGTCGTCTGCGAATGTAATTACTCCATAGAGGACGATTAGATGAATTCGTACTCCTATAAATTCGTTTCGAATCGTTTTCGATATTTATAAAATAATTTTATCTTTTTTTTTTCTTATTATATATTTATATATATTTTTATTTTTTTTTGTTATTATATATATATATATATATATATATAATATTATTAATATTTTTATTAATTGTTATTATATATATATATATACAGATTTTCACCTTTGAATCCTTGGAGGAGGAGAAGAAGAAGAATCAATAAGGACTGGTGGAAGGATACGAATTTTTGGATTTCTTTTATGAAGCCTATTTTGTTTATAATTATATGTCATTGGATCATTGATAACACGATCTTTAGATAATTTCAACATTTTTTTCCAATAATAATGTTCATTTAAATTATAAACATTTTTATTCATTGAAGTGTCTCTTCTAATTTCCGGTAATGTATTATTATATTTTTCATAATTATTTTCAATTGTATAAGATTTATTATTAACGTTATCTTTTTCATTGCAGATTGAATGAATACTTTTGGATGATCGTTTTTTATTAACATAATCATTCTCTTCTATGGATGATATCAATGTATTCGTACTGCCACGAAGTAAATTCATATTTTCTTGAATTTTACTATTAATTTTGATTGATCGTATTGTTGAGGTTTTTGAATTAATTGTTAATGATCTTTTTAAATCATTTTTGTAATCTTTATGATTAATTATTATTGTATTTTTATTGTTTATATTTTCTTCATTTTCTTCATCGTTTACTTTTTCTTCTTCTTCTTCATCTTCAACATTTTCTTCATTTTCTTCATTATTTTCTTCTTTTTCTTCTTTATCTTCTTCATCATTTTTTTCTTTATTTTCTTCATCATTTTCTTCTTTTTCTTTTCCATCGTCTTCTTCTTCAGTGGAATATTTAAATTGTTCATTTGAATAGTTCTCATAAATTAGGTTATGTAACTCTTCTTCGGACTTTGTATCAGATCCACGTAAATAATATGAATCATTTTTATCAATATACTCGACAAAGTTTGAATTATTATTATTATTATTATTATTATTATTCATTTTATTTTCATTATCATCAACAAATGATAAATTGTTTTCATTCAAATTGATATTTTCTACCAACAAATCATCTTTCATTTCATTCACAATTTCTATATCCGAGGAAGATGATAATGGAACGATATCATCGTTTATCATTTTATTTTCAATCATTATATTAGTATAAAACAATTTATCAGATTGATCGTCATTATTAATAACATTATCAACAACTTTATCGTATTTTTCTATCGGATAAATAATTGATTTATCTTCTGTTGAATTACAGTAGTTAAACGTTGAATCATTTTCATTGATATCAACAACATTTACATGATTAATTTCATGATTAATTTCACTATGATCATCTTTAATAGAAATCGATTCAATCATTCGATCATCATCATCATCATCATCATCATCATCATCATCATCATTATTATTATTATTATTATTAATATTATTATTGTTATTATTGTGAGAATCATTAGATTGATTAGAATCTTGTATAATATTTGTATCAATTAAAATATCATGATCATCCGAATCTTTGATCAAATAAGTTTGATTTAATTTTTGTACAGTATTAGACCATGTAATCATTTTATTCGTATCATTTTCAATAAAAGAATAAATATCATTTTTATTGATCAATAAATCATCCATTATTGGTATCATATCTCGATCATTCTTCTTATCATCATCGAATGATTTATTATTATCCGATTGTAAATAAGTATTTACAAGTTGATTACATTTATTCGATGATATTTCATTAATAATATTGTCCTTGATATTTATATTAAATCTATTATTATTATCACGATTTATTTTCATTTCTTCCCACGTGATTAATTCATCGTCATCATTCTTTTGATCAACGTTGTCTTCTTCGTAATCATAATTGTCGTTGTCATAATCGTTGTTGTATATATTACATGGTTGTACAATCATTTCTAATATATTATCATTAACAGTTACATCGTTTACTTTAGAATCTTTTTGATTTCTAGCTGTTATCACGTGATCAATTTTAATCAAATTACGATTTTTCTTTTCGCATTCCAATGTACGATGATCGATCATCAAAGGAATTATATTGTTGGATTCATCGTTCATTTTATTTTCCAATTTTTTAACTTGTATCATAGTTCGTTGTATTTTGTCAGATTTCGTTGAACATTGTATTGCATCGTTTTGAATGATTTTACCGTTTGATTTCTTCTTAGGTTTTAAGGATATTAGAAGAGGAACATTCACATTTCTCGGTTCAGGGTTGATCGAACGTGAACAGGACGTTGGCCTGAGGAGAAGGAAAAAGGGTTCAAGGAATACCCGAGTAACAACAAATAGAAAGATGACATTTAAACAAATGAACAAATAAAATGAAGAAAGTAGAAGAGGAGGAGAAAGAGGAGGAGAAAGAACGGGAAATTTTTTTTTTGTAATTGAAACGACCATTGCCCTTTCCCTTCTCCTCGTGCACAAATCACACACAAATCACGTTTTATAAGATACTAATACTAATTCTAATTTTAATAAGATTAATTGATGAAGATAAATGTGCTTACCTATCTGTAGGACGTTTAATTGTTTCTTTTGTTTTTCCTAATTGGTAAGTTTCTGTATTATTTAATTGTTCACCTCTGCCACTGTAATTATACATATATAATACATTAATTTCATTAAAATTATAATAATTGTATTATATGGACCGTTTATCATGAAAATGAGGTAAGTCCATTTTTAAAAACAAAAATTTTCAATTTATTTTTTATTCATTAATTATATATTATATTTTATTATTAATTATATATTATAATAATTTTATAGGCGATGGGCTTGAGTAGCAATACACCGAACTACATATGGAGGATGGAATCGGGACGTAGAAGCGTGACGACAGAAATATGGAAAAGAGCGGGTAATTATTTAGTAGAAATAATGAAAATGGGAGAGGAAAGATGGCCAAGAAAATGTTTCAAAGAGGAAGCGAGGAGGGCTCTTAATGGAAACCCAACGAAATGAGGAAGGGAAGTCCAAGAAGCAATGGAGGAAGTTGGCGAAGGAGGTTTATGGAGAGCGATTGCAAATGGCGATCGAGAAGGAGTGAAGAAGATAATAGAAAAGGCAAAGAAAACAAGGATAGACCAGGAAATCCAACAAGACTGGATCAAAATTGACCAATCAACGTATTGTGAGCAATACAAAAACAGAAAATAATCAATAGAAGCAGAGAAATACTGGGAAAATGGGAATTTAACAGCAGGAATGAAGGAGACCTGGGCGAGACTCAGGTGCGGAAATGTGGGAAAGGAGGGCAATAAGGGATACAGTGACGTAAGATGTAGGTTTTGCGGAAGAGAGCCAGAGAACGTGGGGCACATATGTAGATGCGGGAAAATAAAGGAAAAAATGGGAAAAGCAGTAGTGGAGAACCTAGAGAAGTGGATCGGGGAGAGGGGAGGCGAAGAAATAGATAGAAGAGTAGAAATGGCGCTGAAGGGGGAATCGGTGCCCCAGCTGTGTGCATATATGAGAAATTTCGAAAGGCTGGCCAGGAAAATGGGCCAAGATAGGGGGAAAGGGGGAACGAGAAGATAGACAGAGTGTGAGTGGAACAATTAGACATATAAGGAAATAGAATGTAAGGAATATGTTATAGTTTTTATATAGTCTATATAGTTAAATGTGGTATATTGTTTTATATTGTTTTTATATTGTTAATATTAATATATAATATTATATTAGGGCATAATTAGAATTAAGTATATTATCAAGGGGAACGAACATGTAGGGGGGGCCTTCGGGGTAAACACCCTAAAAGGGTATACCTGAAATAAACTACTTCTTCTTCTATAAAATTAATTAATTATTTTAAAGATTACAATTATATATTATATTAATTGTATATTATAGATTATAATAAATTAATATAATATATATATAAAATAAAATAATATATATATATATATATATATATATATATATATATATATATATATTTATATATATATATAAAATTTTAAATATATTAAGTATAAAATAATATAATATTTTTGTATTAACAAATTTGTCTGTAAAACTTTTAATTTTCTCAAAACGAAAAAAAATGGATGATACACCATTTTCTAAATAAACGATCCATATACATATTTGTAAGAATACACGTAAACTACATTAAAATTTAACAAAAATTTTCAATACTCACGTTGTAATTGGTCTTTGAGAATCGATGAAATTTTCTTTAATTTTTTCACGACTATTATCAGGCACAGAAACGGTTTCTCTAATTTTGTTAGGCGGTGTTTTAATAGTTGTACAACTTTGAGAATATTTCTCGCGATTACTTTGTCGACGATTTTTCAAAGCAGGTGCACGATACTTCATACGTGCTTCCAAACGTTCTTTGGCAATGTTTTTGGTTGCTGGACTTATGGGTAATCTCGTTGATCTTTCTTTACACCATGCTACATGACGATCATATGCTTTTATTCCAAATTGACGACTACAAGTTGGACACATTCCTTTTTCATTTGCTCTGGTTGGTGCACCAGTTGACGGTGAAGCCATGTGGGAACTAGATTGTCTTTGATTGATTACTATACTTGCCTGTAAACAATTATATGGATCTGGGTTCATATTGTAATTCAATTCTTTAACATTTATTTCATTCATTCAATGTTATTCATTTTGCAACAAAATGCAAATATGCATTGGTAACGTTAGATTTAAAATGCTTGTTGCAATATTTACATGTAAGACTCTAATTGAAATGATTAATTATTGACTTTGATTGATTACTATGCTTGATTTGAAAAAAATTATATAAATCTGGGTTCATATTGCGATTCAATTCTTTAACATTTATTTAATTCATTCAATGTTATTCATTATGCAACAAAATGCAAATATGCATTGGTAACGTTAGATTTAAAATGCTTGTTGCAATATTTACATGTAAGATTCTATTTGAAATGATCAATTATTGACTTTGATTGATTACTATGCTTGATTTGAAAAAAATTATATGAATCTGGGTTCATATTGCGATTCAATTCTTTAACATTTATTTAATTCATTCAATGTTATTCATTATGCAACAAAATGCAAATATGCATTTGTAACGTTAGATTTAAAATGCATGTTGCAATATTTACATGTAAGACTCTAAGTGATATGATCAATTAGAGTTGTATTATTCATTGATTATGTTCTATAGGTTTTACCGTTTCATTTCTAGCTGCCCTGATTGTTCGTAAAAAATCATCATGAGTTTCTTTCCAAGATGATTTACGTTTTTCCTCATTGGAATATCTTTTTTTTTCTTGTCTTGGAAGAAATTCCGCTAAATCTGTACCCTGTATTCTTTGTTTAGCCGAATCGAATGGTTTTCGTTTTTTTATAGCAGCTCGTTCGCATATCTTAGAATGCTTTTCTAATGATCTTGGCATAAATGTTCTTCCACAAATTGCACAAGGCAATAATACTTCATTTGCATCTCCCTCCATTTATTTAAAATATCTTTTTTTTTCCTCGAAAGTGATGTACTTTCAAATTGAATTCGATCAATGTGATCTGTCGGTAAATTATCGATCGTAAGTTTAGAAATATGGTTGGAATCTGTCGGTAAGTTATCGATCGTAATTTTCAAAAATATTTCATCGATATCTTTACCGATCTACTTTTAAATTAAATATATAATTAATGTATGTATACATTTAATTATAATATGATTTAATATAAATTATAAAATTTAATATTAATATATTTAATTAAAAAAAATAAATATAATATAAATTTACAGAAAAAATAAAAAAAAATATAAAAAAATAAAAGTTATAATAAATTACGCATTAAATAAATAATATAATTATATATATATATATATATATAAATTTATAATAAAAAAAAATAAATATATTATAAACTTATAATATAAATTTACAAAAATATAAAAAAAATTATAAAAATATAAAAGTAATAATAAATAACATATTAAATGAATAATATAATTATGCATACATATATATATATAATTATTTATTATATATTATTATTATTATTATTATTTTATTTATATATATGTAATATAAATTTACAGAAAAAAATATAAAAATATAAAAATATAAAAGTTATAATAAAAAATGTATTAAATAAATAATATAATTATATATATAAAAAATTATTGATTATAAATATACGTTTCTACGTACCAAGATTTTCCAGACATTTTTCTTTTATTCATCGCCATCTTTCTCTCATCAAGATTAATTTATTATTAACTCGTAGATAATAATTATAAAACAATACACACTTTGTTTTCTTTGTAATAATCCGTTTTTTTTCTTCGATCATTCAATGATTCAATTTTTTTTTTTCAGATATGTATATCGTCCTCCTCAAGGTCACAGGGAAAAGTACTCGAATCGTTGGTTCTCTCAGGACTATAAGAAAATCTAATGAATAGGAGTAGCTCTTGATTACCTGCGACTAAAGTTGATTCTTCTTGAAAATAAACGACGACGACAACGACGACGACGACAACGACAACGATGAAGAAAACAAGACGTCATGTCGCCCCCGCAATTTATTAACTTTCGCCTACGAGATCTTACAAGCTTCCATTTATGGGGATATGATTATGACATTTTTAAACAACGATGATGCATTGTAAAATAACTTTTGCGACAATAAGTTATAACAACATTGTGAGAAACAAAATATTCTTTTTTTTTTTTTTTCAAACACACACCTTATTATTTTATTAGAAAATTAGAATAAAGAAAATGAAGAGAACTTGAGGATACTAATTTAAGAAAAGAAAAAAACAAACAAAAAGGAAAAATGAAGGAAGACAAAAATTAATAATCTTTTGTAATCACTGTTAACACACAAACACACAAAAAAACACTTAAATACAATCCCCACAAACTTTGACTAAGTCCTTGTAAGGCAACGTGACGTTTATTGAAACTTACCCTCAATGTGTCGCCATGACAGTTATGCAAAAGGGAAAACATTGGTTGCTATAGAAACCATCGTAATTCGATGGGGGAAAGAATCTTGTTGAATACTCTAATTAATTTATTTAATCGATGTTTATATATTATTAATTAATCTTCACATTATTATTGTATTCTTTTTTTAAAAGTTAGATCGTAGAATCAAAAAATGTATTTTAATATAAGGAAAGATGAATAGGCTTGTTGTTGTTTAGGGTATACCACGTTGCAAAAGGTTTTGATAAGTATCTAGAAAGGATATAGAATAATAATTACAATGATTATAGTCTACACATATCATTTATTATTCTTTTTCTTTACACATCAGTGATTCTACGATCGTTGGTCCTTGCGATCGATGATCTCTTAATTCTCCTTCAATCATTTTGTACGTGGGATCGAGTTATATCAATGAAAATGATTAAAATGAGATGATAATCGAATGATGAATAATTACGTTAGTGTCTCAATTTTGTTTTTTACCGCCAAATTTTATCAATGTATTTCTACATGAACAAAAAAATATGACTAAAATGTCATGTAAACGTATAAGGTTATTTACATGTTTTATTACAAAATTATTATTAAAAATAGAATATGATTTAAGGAACTAATATTTAGTTAGGAATTAGGATAAATAATTGTTAATATATTTACAAAAATGAAAGAAAATTAATAATGCAATAAATTGTATTTTCTATAAATTTTAATTTTGAATTCATAATAATGGACGCCATTATAATTAAAAATAAAATATAATTTAAGGAACTAATATTTAGTCAAGAATTAGGATAAATAATTGTTAATATATTTACAGAAATGAAAGAAAATTAATAATGCAATAAATTGTATTTTCTATAAATTTTAATTTTGAATTCATAATAATGGACGCCATTATAATTAAAAATAAAATATAATTTAAAAACTGATATTTAGTTAGGAGTTAAGATAAATAATTTTCAATGTGTTTACAGAAATGAAAGAAAATTAATAATGCAATAAATTGTATTTTCTATAAATTTCAATTTTGAATTCATAATAATGTGGACGCCATTTTGAAATAGAATTATAAATGATTTCAACCTGTATAATATCAACCAATAAGACACCAGTTAATTATTATTTCATATTTTTGTTTACATTAAACATTTTGTTGAGAATCTATGCTTATAAAAGATTAATGTTGTTTATTTATGCTTGTAAAATATGTTGGTAATGTTTGGTGGGGAAAAAAAAATGGAGACACCTTGTATGTATATATATGTTACCATTGTGAAGTGTATAATTCAATTAATTCATGAAATAACTAGGTGTATTTTACAAAAAATGTATATATATATATATATAAAGAATTTTATATTATACACTTTAACTCGTTGTTTTATGAAATTTACAGTAATATATGAATTTCCGAAAAGGGACGAATAATTAAAGCGTGAAATTAAATCATATTATTTTCAAAATCTTCTTGTTTCGTTAGTTTTATACTTCCAAGTATTTTTTATGTTTGTAAAACTCATATAATTAATTTTATTCTGTAAATTAATAAAAAAATATTTTATCTCAAGAACAATGAAGAAGACCTTTGAAATAATAAAATGAAGAAATTAACACATACTTTATGTTCATGAATTTTACAAAAGTATAAATCTGAAATACAATCGTAAATAATTTCATTGAAACAAATTGAAAAATATTTTGATTTATATTTCAAAACAAATTTCAATTGTATACTTTAATTATTACGCATTTCGTGAAAATTCATATATTATATTAATTAAAGTAAACAATTATGTCTTATTTCATATCTTAACTGATATAAATATAATTATTTTATATAATAACTAGTTATTTTATAAATTCACGAATTATACGTTTTAACAGTAACATATATATGAACGAGTGAGAAAATTTATGCATCAGTCTCTTTATACACAAGCTGTGAAAATTTCTAAAAAAAAAAAAAAAAAAAATGAAAATAATATTAATAATAATCATCATCATCATCATTATCATAATAATAATAATAATAATAATACTAATAATAATAATAGTAATAGTAATAATAATAACTAATAACTAGGAACACGAATGAATTTGTTTTCAAAAAACCGATTATAGATATTATACAAAAAAAAAATATTTCTCCAATAAAAAAATTAATTTAATTAATCGTCAGAAATAAAAATATTAACAATCGTTAGAGAGAGTGCTTTAATAATATTTTTGAAAACGATGAAGCACAGTGGAAAACACACACGGTGACTTATTTTTCTTGTTTTATTACAATACGTTAAAAATAAAAGAAAGAAAGAAAAAAAAAACTGAAACTTAAGTAATTATAGTGATGACACGAACTATAAAATGTACAGCGTTTGATAATTAAAAATGTCGATGAAAATAATGAATGTTATAAATGTTGTTATCGTTGTGATTAGAGAACTTTGTTTGTTTTTAGTTTTATTTTGTCTGTTTTTCTTGCATTCTTCTCGTTTATTCATACAAGCTCGTACTTGATTTCAAATCCTTAAACAAATGTAATATTATTATTATTATTATTATTATTATTATTATTATTATTATTATTATTACTATTACTATTATTATTATTAATATTTTTTCTTGGCATATTTATTTGTTTTTTTGTTTTTTTTTTCAAATTCCCATACACACGACGAACATACCAATTAACAAACAATCATTCGTACTTCTTCTTCTTTTTTGTTTTTTGTTTTGTTTCTAACCTATATAAATCTTTCTCTCTCTCTCTCTCTTTCTCATTGTCCGTTCAAAATTGATTTAATTCAAGAATGATTTAAGTTCAATAATGATATTATGAATGTTTTCCTATTTTTATAGAAATCATTTTTAATCGAACATGATTGTTTTTTTTATTTTCTTCTTTTTAGAACAGACCTTTTTTTGGAATTCGCATTAGTATACTTTTTACATCATATAAAAAAGATCTTCGATCACAATTTGTCGTCGTCCGTTTAGTTTAATTTAAATATTTTAAATGCGAAAACAAAATATAAACAAAAACAAAAATGAATAAATAAAACAAAACAAAACAAAAAATAAAATGCAAAATATAGGAAAAAAATTTAATTGTCACTGTCGGTAATATATCGACGGAGAAGCGTTATGCTTAAAATACGAATTTATCATATATTTTGGTTTTTACGATGAATATTGAATGAATATTTCGTTAGTGTAAGAGTTTTTTTTTTTTTATCAATTATATAAAAGTGTTATTATATTATATATATATATAAATGACATTGAGAGTTATTAGAATATTAAATATGATATTAAATAAGGAAGTAGATAGAAGAGGGGAGGGGGCAAATATTTGATCTATTTATGAAACATATATTTTTGTTCGCATAATAGCACAACGCTTCTGAAATTTGATATTATACCGTTTTTTTTTTTTTTTTAATTAAAAATTCGTGCAATTATTTTGCAAAAAAAAAAAAGAAAAAAATTTCAATCATTCGCATAATTTTTTACAAACGAATATAATCTCGACAAGTGGAATGATGAATTGTCAAATTTAATTTGAAAAAAAAAAAATAAAAAAAAAAAAATTGGTTATACTTGAAATGCTATAATTTAATTAATGTAAATCATTTTCAAAATACATTTTTTTTTTTTTTTTTTTAGAGAGAATTGATTGATAGATTAATCAATCGCTAAAAAAAAAAAAAAGATAGTCATTGGAAAATTATCAAGAATGTGAATAATATTATTAGAATAATCTCGAGAACACATTGTGTTTATTCGTAAGAATTATTTTAACGTTTATGTGTGTTTGTGTTTTTCTACGCAATATTAAATAATTTTTTTTCTTTCTTTCTTTCTTTCTTCTTTCGAAAGTAGCCGTAAAATATACATATATATATATAGTAGCCTATATCTTAAAAATAAATTATATAGGGAAAAAAATTGGAAATAAAAGAGAAGTTATTAAATATATATATATATATATACGTTTTACGTACGTTAAATGGCAGTAACAACATTTTGTTTCTTCTCTTGGTTTAATTAATTGTTTTCTTTTTTTTTTAATCTTATTTAAGTCATTCCTAGCCGAAATTCATTTATCCTAGCATTAAATTAATTAATTAATTAATTAATTATCTTCATTAGCAAATAATCGAGACCGTCGGAATAAAAAATTGTTCTAATTACTAAGCCTCCGTATAGATAGCAGCAGCATCGGCGGTATCGAAAATTCAGTTCTCTTCTTTACCGATATGAACATTTTTTTTTTTTTTTAATTCTCATCTCAATTTATTTATTGATCTTAAATTATCTATCTTTTTTTATTTATTTATTTATTTTTTTAAACCTATTTTTTCACAAACGTTCCAATAATGTTATTGTTCATATGTGAACGCACATTTTTGCATTACGTGAATATAGGAGAAGAAAAATAAAATAATAAAAATAAAAATAGAAAAAATAAAATAAAATAAACAAATATGTAATAAAATTAATGAATTAATATTGAGATTAATTATTCGTTGTGACGCGTACTTATTTTCTTTTTTTTTTTTCTTTTCAAAGATCAATCGTTTGTCACTCAGATTTTATTTAAGATTGTTTTTTTTTTTTTTATTTTCTTTTGCAAATAATGTATGAAGCAAATGAATGAAAGAAAAAAAAAACAAAACGAATGAAAAAAACAAAAAGAAAAAAATTAACTTGAAAAATCTGACGCATAAAATATCTATATATATATATATAATATTGTTACATGTAATTGTTATTAAAAAAAAAAAAAATAATAACTTATTAGCGTTTGGCAGTGTCCATCATTTTTTTTTTTTTTATATCCGTCCAACGTTTTTGTTTTTATACATATATATATATATATATATATATATATATATATATATTTCTAAGGATGAGAAACAATATTTAATATTGTTGTATATCATACGTTTGTTTTTTGTTTGCGTCTGTTTAAAGAAAAGTTTACTTAAAAAAAAAAAAAAAGAAAAAAAAAACATAATTTATGTAAATATTACATAAGATCACGTTTAGAGGTTAACTTTTCTTGTTGTTTATAACCTAAAAAAGAATTTCGATATTCTAAATATTATGATAATATTATAACAATTGTATGCGACACGTTGATGATGATGATGATGATGATGATGAGATGATGATGATTATGACGATTGATAACGATGATGATAATAGAACGGCAACAAATCAATATGATTAGATATATTAAAGTGATAAACATAATATATGTGTGTGTGACTTAAATCATTTCCTAAAAAGTACAGAAAAAAAAAAAAAGAAAAAAGATAAGAAGAACAAAAAAATTTTGTCAATTTCGATACGTCAGTGAAAATTTGTCTTTGAAATATCAAAAGATTTATGTTTAATTTCAAATAAAAACAAGAATAAAAAGAGAAATGAGTGTGATAAAAATAAACTGTTAGAAAAAATGAATGAATCGAATTAGAATGAAAAAAAAAAAACAAAAAAAACAAAAAAAAATGATATCACTGACATATTGAAATAAACAATATTATTTTTGTTATATGACAATTACGAGCCTCTCTGTGTAAACGAAAGTGCAAAGTAAATTGCATCCCAATGCTATTATACTTGTAATAAATTCACAATCGCATTAAATTATGAAAACCTATCACTTATCAAATGTAAGCGATTGAAATATAAAAAAAAGTAATCATTCGCTAACGCTTAAATAAGAAAAAGGTTTTCTCGATATCTATAATATACAACTTTTACAGTCGTTTTTTAATTAACCAGTCTAAAAAGAATTCACCGGTTTTTAATGATGACGACAAAGATGATGATGGTATCTGCAAAATCTGATGATACTATTTGTTAATGTGAATAGTTTGGTTACTTTTCATTTCATATCATATCATATCATTTCATTTCATTTCAATCGTATATATTCGATCACAGTATAAATAATCCCCTACTGAAAATTGTTTAAATATTTGTTTTTTTTTGTTTTTTTTTTTTTTTTTTTTACGTAGATTATTTACCACACATTTATGTATCATAATAAAAAATAGGAATGCTTATTATATCTGCGAGAAATATTCTTGTGTTAACGTTAAAAAATTAAATTAAATAATAATTAAAAAAAAAAAAACTAAAAAAAAAAAAAAGGAAGAATTTTCGAGATAACAAATACAGAAAATTTGTTAAAAAAAAAAAAAAAAATAAAAAAAATAAAAAGGTTTTCTACATAAAAATTTGTGTGAACGACCGATGGATATAGATAATAATCGTGTAAAAATTGTACGTAGTTATAAAGTGTGATCCTTATTTTTTTTTTTGGAAATTATAATATAATCTCATGTTAATTAAATTGTTGTCGATATTAGCTTTCATTCTGATACTTTTTTCTTTCTTTTTTTATACCGATAAGCATGTTCAGATCACAGACACCGTTTTCGACACGGATTTTACTACGGAACATACCAAAAAATTATGAAACACACATCCTTCCTGCACCACGAGGAGTCTTTTTATATATATATATATATATATTCATATATATATGATTATTTTGTTTATCGTGTGAAAAGTCAACGAAGATAATAAATTAGTCAATTGTCTATTATACTTTCGCAGAGTAGGTTGTTCGAACATCTAAGAGATTAAATTGTATAATTATTCATTTTTTACTTTTATACGTGGTATGTATGAAATAAGCATGTGCTTTCTTATTTTTCTTTTTTTTTCTTTTTGCTTTTTTTTTTCTCTTTTTAATCTTGCATAATAGGGAGCAATAAAGTTTTAATTCCGCATCTTCAGCATCTTTAGTCATTAGAAAATTTGATTATTTCATTAGAAATGGATGATAACTATGCTTATGGTTAAGTTTATGATGATAGGATCAAAGATTCGATGTAATAAAAATAAATTTGTTTAACCATAACACTGTGAGCTTATTGTAAAATACCAATATAATTTGTTAAGCTTCTTTTTCTTTTTTTTGTCTAATGCATGTTAATTAATGCATTTTGTATGGAGATTCAATGACTTAAAAGATGGTCAAGTTGCAGACATTGAAAATTGTTGTCGTATGTCTCTTATGAATGTATTAAAAAATAATCTTTTGCAGTATGTCTGCTTCATCCTTAATATGTACTACAAATGCTACTAACATGTACTATTATGATAGTTCAAATGACAGGAACAACCATCTGCATTGATTTACGATTATCTTTGTTGTAACTATAATTTGCCTTATAATTCGAAATAGAGACAAATCATTCAATTTGTTCTCTAACAGAGAAAGAGCCTACGTGTGTGACTTCATTCGCTTTTCACAGGACCCACGTTTATTGAATTTTTTTTTTCTTTTTTTTTTAAATGTTAAACTACTATACTACATTATTTACAGATATAACTGATATTATGAATATTTGATTATTCTTATAAGTTATTGGTATATTTTCAAAATGTACTTTTTACCTCGAGTTTTTTTTTTTATTCAACATTAATGTCCTTAAAACATCCGTTTGAATAATAAAATTTTGGACGGTATAATTTTAGTAAGGAATCAAAATGAATACGTTAATTAAAGTAAGATCAAGAAATATTGACCTGACTTTGAAATTTATCGACAAAAATTTGATTCATTGACCAGCAATGATTTTAATTATCAACTTATTTAGTTTTTTTTTAAAGCAGTACACTTGTGAGATTTCTGAACGATCAATTTCATTAATCTACACCGATGACGCACAATTTTCTTCTAATTGTACATGATTATGTACAAATAGTGAGAGGGGGGAGGATGATAGATTGATATTTAAATCCAAGCATTTAAGTATGCAACCCACAGACTACAGATTGTGCTTCAACGATCTATACTGTATATTTAAAAAATCTAAATCTAATATATATACCAATAAGAACAATCAAATATCATAAACCAATTAATACACATACTCGTTATAGATAAATGTATTTAACGAATGGCAGTGAGTGACACAAATCGATTCGTTACGATATTTTCGTCCTAAGTATCCAGATTGTCAGATAACGGTTGTTCTCTATTCAATATTATTTGGCCGAGTATATTATTACCTGACCACGATGATACTCTTCCTTAGTAAATAACTTTTTTACCGTTAAATGTTAAGACTTTCCCATTCAATTAGATACTGCGTTTGACCATTAGGTCCTACCCTTTTTGCCTTGATCACAAACTTCTCACCTGCCGCTATCCTGTTGGCAGCTCCAAAGTAAACATTCACCGATGATTTAAGATCCTCCAATGATATGTCAGGAGAACTTTGCTTCATTGGCGAACATTTAGGAGATGAGGATGTGTTACACTTCTTTTGCGGCTGTGGATCTGGTGGTGGTAATTTTTCACTGCTCTGTCGTTGTCGTAATCTTCTTCCATTTAAGGCGTAATCAACACAATTTCCAATTTGACTACTGGCACTGCTCGAAGCACCACCACCATTGAACGAACTCCTTAAATTTCTCACAAATTCATTTTTAACTTCGCTATATCGTCCTGGCAAAATTGTAGCTGTTTTACTAGCTGTCTGTTGATATTGTTGTTGAAGTTGTTGCTGTTGTTGAGATGGTCTACCGCGTCGATGTGTTCTTTTTCGTTTCACTTGTCCATTTCTGTCTATGATAATGTCTTTCTCTGATAATTGACGTTTGGTTGGACGTACTACTGGTGGTTGTGCTATCACGGGTGTCAATGGAAGTGGCAACGTAATGGGTGGTTGATTTTGAGCTAATGGTGTACTCGTGCTTGCTTGATTAGAACTACAAGATGTACCCAACAGATCGCTCAAATTTAGAAACGGATGATTTTTCCCTTCAAAATCTTTCGGAGGTGGAATGAAGGAGTCTAATGTTCCTCTTGAACTCGTTTCATCGCCACTCGTATCTGCTGGGGTCGATGGTGGCAGAGAATGCATTAATTCCATTGAACTGGGCACGGACAATTCAGACATAACCGCAGTAGTAGCTGGTGGTGTTGGTGGACCAGATACAGAAGTTGGAGGTGTTGGTGGTAAATCCGATTGTTCTGAATTTCGAGGTTTACTCTAAATAGAGAGAAAGATAAGTAAGAGAATAACATAAATATTACTAGAAGATTGTATTTGTTATGTAATTATATTGGTGTAATATATTCAATATACTTGTTAACATTAAACAATATATTATACAACATACTGATATAATTATTTATTAATATGAAAATAATGATCATGTAATTTACCTTGGCAATGGCATTTTTTAATAGCTTCCTAGCTTTCCTATATCTGGCTTCTCTTACGCCTTGTGATTTTCCTAATGAACCATCTGCACCTTTTTCCCTTTTTTTATGCTTACGGAACATCCTTTCTCGAGAACTACCCAGTACCATTAATCTTCTTCTTCTCTGTAAACTTAACTTTGGAAATGGGAAAGTCTTTTTTACAAAGCCACCTCCGCTATATCTGTAAAATTTTTATATTTTTATATAATATATATATATACGCTTTTATATATATTGTTTTTATTATTCTCTTTCTCTTTCTTTTAGATTACTCTCTCACTTTTATATTACTCTCACTTTTCTACGAAAAATTTGTCAAACATAACCTATAATTTTAAACAGATAGCATCCTTTTACCGCCAACAACACATGAAGTATACAGTTGTGTCTATTACTTCCCTAGATGAGTCATCCATCCATGTTACTACTAATTGTATCCACATTGTTTGATTTTAGTAATATTATAAAAACTAGTGATTTAACACATGGCTAGGCCATTAACTATATACTCTTATATATAGATTTATATATATAATAATAATAATAATAATAATAATAATAATAATAATAATAATAATAATAATAATAATAATAATAATAATAATAATAATAATAATAATAATAATAATAATAAATATCTATTATCGTAAATACCTTTCTCTCAAAGATTGTGTGGATTGAGAAAGAGGATTTGGACTTGGACACGAACTCTGCTCTGCTTCGGAATTTTGATAAATGGTTCCTCTCATGACGACGTCCGACGGATTGACAGGTATTTCCAAATTTTCAGGTGAAACTTCTTTTAGTACATTCAATTGTTTTGTACTTTCAGATATAGATCTATAAAAATATGATATAATCGTATTATCATTTAACAAAGTATTTTATATATATATATATATATGAATAAATTGAAAATGATACAAACCCTGTAGTTGGAGATAAATATTGTAGTCTTTTATTAGCACCCCAGCATCTACGTAATACAGAATCATCTATAACTCCAGATGCTGGAAGATTGACAATAGGACATGGCGGTGGTAATCTAACTCTAAGACCCCATATTGTAGTACGTTTCTTAATTTCTCTTCCACACTTGAATCTATTTCTATTACTGGTTAATATGGCTAGTATTGAATCTCTGCGCACTTGAACACTAACATCTCGAATCTAACAAATATTTCTATGTTAGATTATTAATATTAATGATTACTAAAAAAAAAAAAAGTATAGTAATTAATAGAAAGAGTTTCTTACGCGTGGTGGAAGTTGCAAAGAATTCCAATTGTCATTGGCATAAGGTATAATAACGGTATCTAAATCATAATACTTTTTTGCATTGTAAACAGTCAGATTGTACAACATCAGGTGCACCAAATCGGCCCATTTTAATTCCAAACGTCGTACAAATTCTTTACCGTAATTGCACATTGAACAAACAAAAACATAGAATCTGAAATATGAATAAGCATGTAATGATGTCAGAAAATAGAGATACCTTTGAATTTCATTCAAATATCTTACCTATCTCCACTGTAGAGAGGATACCTTAAGCAACTAACGCATTTTTCATGAAACCATTGTTTACAACGTGCGCACTGTAACATTTGCGTGTACCATTCTCCATTTAGACCACAATAACAATAAATTTGTTCTGCGTTAACACGATGATGTACATCCCAACTCAACATATCAGGCTAGAAAATATTATCAGTTAATAACAATTGATAAAAGATCTATCTACACATTAGATCTTATAACATGTATGGTATACTAACATCGTATGGTAATTTGGTCATATCATCCGGTGGTGGTTGAGGTTGATCTCTTCCACTACAAACTTTTCTAATATTTACTTTAACCATACATTTCTTAATCTCTCCAGACTCACGATTCCTCGTTTGATTATCCATACATCTTTTACACATCCAATTGATATCGCTTCTTGTTTCTTCTTTGGATACATGAGGCTAAAGATACAAGACAACGTTAGAAATAACAATGAAAACAACAAAATATGATAATTTACAATATGTACCTGATGGCAAAGTTGATGATAACCACGACCACATTTATCGCACACAATAATATCATTGTCTGTTTTAGGTTCAGATTTCTTACAAAGAACACACATAACATCCGACTCTGGCAAAGATAATTTCGTCAATTCTTTAACAGATGACCATGAAGATGTATTGTCCATAAATTTAACAAGACATCTTTCCCTAGCCAAATCCACCTATATATATATATAACGCATAGAAAATATTACAATATAGTTCGATAAGGAAATCATTTAAATAGAATAATTAACTTTCTTACCTCAACAACAGTACCCAAGTAAAATTTCCCATCCTTATGTTGAAGCAATACATCGTCTCCATGTGAGAAACCTAAACGCTGTTCCCTTGTTGTACTATCTGGCGCTGCCAGACTTTCCTCGAGTTCTGACATTTTCTTTCTTTTATTTCTAAAAACAATGAACAATATACCATAATCACATCAAACCAAATACTTCCAAAAGAAAAATAGAAACGAAAAGAAAATACAATTTGAGAACAAACAAAAAAAAAATGAAAAAAAGGAGGGAAAATGACACATATGAAAAAATTAATAAAGAAAAAAGAACAGATAGACGGACAGACAGACAGATGAGAGAAAAAACTGAATGGGGGGAGGGGGAAATTAGGATACATTTTGTGGAATAAGTCTAAAAGAATTTTCACACACCATTCTGCAGGAGGTAGGTTCTTCGTACCTCGGGGGGAAGCGGAGACGAGGCGAGGGGAAGGGGGAGCTTTCCTCTGGTTGAAAATTATTTGCAACGTTCCTGCCTCATTTTCTAACTTGCATCGGATAATTGAAAAGGTGGCTTCTCGGTCATAGAAAAAAAACAACTCGTTTATAATTGGCGACCGAAACGCGAAACTAAACGAAACGAAACGAAACGAGACGAGACGAGACGAGACGAAACGAGACGGATACGGATAACGAATGCGATTACGATTACGAATACGATCACGATAGAACAAGAGGTGCAGCAGCAGCAGCAGCAGCAGCAGCAGTAGCAGCAGCAGTAGGAGTAGGAGGACGAGGAGGAGGAGAAGTTGGAGCAACGGCAAAGACGGTCAATCCGCCCCCGTCGAAAGAAATCACCACGACGACGAGCACGACCACGACGACGCTTACTCGCGCCTTACTCTCCCTTTCTTCCTTTCTGCTAGATTATGGTTTTTTTTTTGTTTCTTTTTTACTATTTTTTTTTTCTTTTTCTCTCTTCCCTCTATCTATCCGTTCTATCGTTTTTCAATCTCCTCTTCTTCTCGTACTTTTGATGGTTCCCCTTTTAGGTACCTCTTTCGTTTCTACTACCCTTACTCACTTATCCTTCTCTCCCCTTTTCCTTTTTTTTCTTTTACATACGTCCATGTAGATGTAATTTTTGTTTTTGTTTTAAATAATTTTTTTTCTACTACTATTTATTTCTTTCCCCCTCCCAATTATCTTGCAATTTTAAATATAGTAAATTTTGTTCTCTTTTCTTCTTCTTCTTTTCCCTTTTTGTTTTCAATTCTTGTCTAATCCCACAAGCTCTTCCTTCTCAATCCTTTTTTCCTCTCTCGTATCCGTTTAATTACTTTATTTATTTATTCTTTCCTTTCGTTCGTTAATTCTTTCTTTTTTTTTTTCTATTTGTTTCTTTTTTTTTTCTTTTCTTTTCTCTTTTTTTTCTTTTCTATCTTCTTTCGTGGCAAATGAACGACGAGGACACGCACGGGCGGCACGCACGAGCGGCACGCACAGGCGGCACGCACAGGCGGCCCGTAATCACTTCGACACGAATTACAGTCGCGACAATACGCGACTTACGATGATGTCGTATCAGCACCATGTATTTTTCACGATCGGGTACATCACAACCGAGAATAAAACTCGGTACAACATTTCATTGTTTTACTTAAAAATTCGAACTAACTACGTTCGCCATCTTGAAAGAAACACTTGCTTGAAATACTACGATAGTCAAACGTTCACTACCGGCGTTGACATGGACGTCTCAGGACCGTATCTTTCAAAATAAATACCTTCTACTTTTTATAATATTTTTTTCTATTTTTTTAATGTATACTTTTTTAATCGTTTAATTATTATCTTATATTTTTTGAAATATTTTGTACAAATTTTCAGATTTAATATTTATATATATATAATTAATCTTTTTATATTTATATATATATATATGTATATACTTTTTATTGTTAATTGTTTTTTTCAGAAAGAATTAACTCCGATATGTTCACGACACATCACTGATACTCGTTCGTAACCGTATCACAATGCAGATATAACATAAACAATTAAGAATGTTGTTAATTATCATTTGAAATTAGTATGATTATTATTTTATATCAATTATATTTATTGTTAATATGAACATTCTTATATATTTTGTATAAATTTGTACGCATAGTTGTTTTATAGATCAGTTTAGTAGGTTCTCTCTACATCAAGGTACAGTCACTTTCATAACTTTTTCAACGAATTTTTTTCTCATGTTATTTTCATTAACCATAACTTCCGAAGAATAATATTTAATTCTTTAAACGATTATTATCAATTTATCATAATAATAAAAATAAAATAGTATTTGAAATATCATACATCATAATATCGAATAAGTTTTTTATTGAGATTAACAGAAACTATTAGTAATATGTAAAGGGTAGTACAATGATGATGATAGGCCATATTAAAAATAAATAGAAGATATAATTTATTTTTCATAAAATTTGCATTAAATAGATACAAATACGTGAATATTTATATTATATACGTATATACAAAGATTGTTAAAGAATGTAGACGATATATAAATACATCGAAGAATTTGATGGGGGGAAACCAGAATCAACAAAAGTACGTGAGAAATTATATAGTATGTGCGTTGGCATTAATTCTAATGCGATAACGAGATGTGTATTCAATCTTGATTTGTTTAAAACATTTTTTTTTTCACAGCTGTATATCTCTCCATATAATCGTCGTACCCTTCAACATCAGCGAATTGTTTCATTTCGAAAAGATTTCCCGTTAACGCTAGCATCGATATATTAGACTCTTTTAATATTCTCGTAGGTATGGCGTTCAATTGTAAACAATTTTCTTCCAATCGTAGCGTCTTCAGACGTGAACATTCAGCTATTCTGTCTGATATAATCGAAATTTGATTTTGATTGAGATTTAACTCGGTTACAGAAAGTAAGGAAGCACCATCCGGTATAATCGTTAATTTGTTTTTCGATAAATCCAACACGTCGAGATGCTTTAAATCGCAAAACATTAATGGAAATTCGGTGATTCGATTATCGGAAAGATTAACTTGTTTTAAATGGGACAATTTCGAAAAGGAACGCGGGACCCTTTCGATGTAATTCGAGCTTGCATTGAAACATTCTAATTTGGACAAAACACCGATGATTTCTGGTAAACTTGTTAATCTGTTACGACTCAAATTGATCTGTTTCAATAAGGTAAACTCGCCTATTTCGTCGGGTAATCTAGTAAATTTATTTTCGGAGATATCCAAGTTACGTAGAAAATTGGCCAATGTACGTAGATTCGATGGAAATTCGTCCAGTTTCTTTTGAGACAATCTCAGTGCTCCCGTCTTCTTGGCGGTCTCGTAATGTTGTTGCAATCCAATATTGCCCATCTTCGAAATAAACCAATCGTTATTCTTAACGCGTTCGAATGACGCGCCCTTTTTAATCGCCTATGTATATATATATATATCTTTTTCTATATGTGGTGAGAGAAGATTCGAAATAGGGGTTTGTTTAAAGGAAAACTTTCTATTCGGAGTGTATAACAGCCTACAGTATAGAACGGTTTAAAACTTGTTGAGAAGAATGTACGACGATCGCGCCACCGCCCTATCATCGCAAGCTTTTCGCGAGCGGCGTCTTTGAGGGTCGATTCGTCGAACGACTAACTCATATCAATACGACGGATAATTAAGTCCTTATCGAGATAAATATAATACGATTGTAAAGAAACTAAATTGATCAGAAACGATTCGTACCTCTGAATTTTGGCAAGTTCACGCTTTCTACGGTAAGAAAGTTAGAAGAATATAAAGTGGTACGTTCGCTGGTCAGTAAGCCGCGATGAACACTGGGTCAGCCATCTTGTCGGCGTAATTTATCCTTATTTAACACCAGATGACGCGCATTACCTCGAAGCCCCTTGAAAAATGGCCGACGTACGAAGATGTAGCGGTGCAGGTCGGATTTATATCAGACTGAAAACAGTGCAGCAGCCACTGCTTCGTAACTCACGACGCGGCTGTTTGCAAAAATGTTGAAACTCTGTGATATCGTTTAAAGCCGAAGGAACTATCGATTATTATGGCTTCCACACCGAAATCTGACAAACATGGAGGTAAGCACTTCTTCTATCAACCTTTTATACCTTCTCTTACGTACGAAACTCGCGTATGTATCTTTTGACAGACGAAGACGGCGCGACCCTCTACTTCCCCTCGACTCCCCTCCCATCCCCTTTAACTTAGCATCGAAGACTTTAAGTCATAAGATAACCGTTTTTCTTCGTCGCAATCCGAAATTCTTTTTAAATTCGAACGGTGACGCCCTTATAAGCCAACGCGCCGCTTTACCATTTATGCATACCGGCTTTTTTCATTTACTTTTTTTTCAAACAATGTACTTTAAAGCCGCCTTAATGATTGGCATTTAAGAACGCCCATCTTTCCGGTCAAACGTCAAAAACATATGTTCTTTGCTTACAAGCTTATTTATTATTCAACGTATTCTTTGAAATATATTTTAATTGCATTCGTAATCTTGGCTGATACTAGAGTTTAATAATTTTCAAGGTGGATCCTTCTTAATTAGTATTTTATTTGATTATTTCTTTTTTTTATCAATGGCGGATAGACAAGTTTATCGGTTTAATTTACGCGTAAAAGAACTTTAACAGATGTAGCTTATCAAAACTGATATGGTCTTTGATCTATTAGGGATAGGATGTATATATGTGTGAGAAAGAGAGAGAGAGAGAGAGAGAGAGAGAGAGAGAGAGAGAAAGAGAGAGATGTTCGATCAAATGTTGGATAACCTACTAACTTTGATTACACCTTATTCGCGTCCCTTCTTGATTACCTTTAATTTAGATCGATTCATACGAATAAATTGACCTGTGTCATATTTTATTAAATTTTTGTTTTTTATTTTTTTATTTAAAGGTTAGGTCACACAATTCTTTCATAAACTTTGCAAGTATAAATTTACGGGAGGGCTTATCTTTTGATGTATAAACAAATCGTTTAGAAGATTCATTAATTTTCTCATTCACCTTGATCATTCTTCTTCTTTTTCTCTCTGTCTCTTCTTATTTAATCAAAAGAAAGAAACAAGTGGTAGGTTAACCTCTTTCCCCAGCCCTCCTTGAGCTTACTCTGTTGCTGCTGCCGCTGTTGCTTCTGCCCCTCGCAACACCCCCACTTTATCACACATACACACACACTCTCTCTCTCTTTCTCTCTCTTTCTCTCTCACTCACTCTTTCTTGTTAGTTGACCCGCTAAAATAGACAAAGCTTTATTCCCGGCCAAAGTCACAGAGAGATATTAACAGTCTTCAATCTCCACACGTAGTTGGTAGTTCGTCGTCGGTTCGACAAGTTTAATATCGATTTGTTAATCGACCTGGTTCTCTCTTCAATCGATTAGTGTCCAATCTTTTCCCCTTAATTCAATTTTCATTTATTTTTATCTCTTTCTATCTCCTTTTTTCTTTGATCATTCTTTTAAATCGTTTAATCCTCTAATAGTGCAAACTTTTAAAAACATACTTTGAAAAGTATTAAAATGATATAAAGTATATGCAAAATATTATAATCATTAACGAACAAGTGATACAATATCTTGTACAAATCTTGATATAATACTTGATACAAAATACGAACAATATAACAAAACAAAAAAATATTTGATAGTTATGTTTTAAAAAAATTTTTTTTTATAGAAATGTTGGTAATATTGATGATGATCATTTTGAATATGTACGTAATATCTTATTTTCGATTAATCGAAAATAGTAGTTAATTTTGAAAGATGGCGACGTCATGATTACGTCATATATTTTTATTTGACACTCGCGTCGACATCCCTCGTCTCGGTTATTATTAATTATAATAAAAAAAAGGAAAACATTTCATTGGCGCCAGAGAGATATGCCACAATATGACGAATCCTTTCTCGATTCGCCTATCTTCAGACGACGCATACGAACATATTCCGTACAAAAGAAAACCTCGAAATCAAGATCGTTCAAGAATAATACGTCTGTACCTTTATTATTGGCCGTGACCGATCTCAATAACGACTTCTCTCGCTCGTTTTCAGTCTGCAGTACGAAAGGTAATTCTAAATTTAACTTATTCGAATGTATAACTGAATTTTTTTTTCTTTTTTTTTTTTTATACAATTAACTCATAACTCGTGACATTTTAATGAGAAAAAGAACGTACGTTGATCTTAAATCAATCGACATTATGGCTCCTTATTAACTACGTGAATCAAAAACTTACTAAAAGCGCTAACATAAAAAAAAATACACACGGTTAGATAAACGAAAACAAAAATTTGATCTTAATATTAATTATGTTGATCTTAAATCAATTGACATTATGGTTTTTTATTAACTACGTTAACATAAAAAAAACACACACACAAACGGTTAGATAAACGAATACAATAATATAATAATCAATGATTATAATAATACTACGATTAAAATGATAATTAAATTAACAACTTTAAATTAATTATATAATGTTATGAAAAAAAGAAAAAACAAATTACACGCGTTATTAAATAGATATTTTTAGATTTATTATTATTTACGAATGCGCGAATCACAAAAGTATATGAATAATAATATCGATGATCAAAAATATATCGATAAATACGAACACTAATTAAAATAACAACGATGAATAATAAGCACCGAAATAACACAATGATTATAATATTATTATCATAAATTGTAGAAAAATGTATATGGGTTTTAGAAAAATATCATTTCTCTTATCTTGGAATAACAAACGGCAACTTGTATTTAGCCTTATAGCCGAACTATCGTCACGCTTTTAAAAGCATCGGATGACAGACACAAAATAGGCGTGGTGTATGTGTCGGAGATGTACTACTACCTATATGTGCGAAGAAGAAATAAAGAAATAAATAAAGAAATAAAGAAATAAAGAAAGAAGAAAACATATAAAGAAGCTGAGTAGCATGAGAGAAAGTGAAAGAGAGAGAGAGAAAAAAGAAAGAATGAACGATCGAGAGTGATGAGTGAGAGCGAGTGCGAGTGAGAAAGAAGAGTTGGTGGTAGATATTAGTGTTGGTTATTGGGCGGGAAGGGTGAGGGTGGGGGAAGGAGTATACCGAACGAAGGGTGACGAGTCCGGAGTCAAGCTAGTTAAGCAGTCGATGCGCACACGCCTTACGGGCCGGACGTTTCTTGTCTTCTATTTCCCTCCTCGGTCACGTGATTTTGATATTTTTTGTTGTATTTTATTTTCTTTTTCTATCATCGTATCACTGTTTATCGTATCACTTACTTTCGTATGCAGGAAAATCCTGTGGGTTTTCTCAACCAAGAGTGAGTGTTATTTAGTTTTATATTACTAGTTGTAAAGTATTTTATTTTTTGGGTTGTTTCTTTCCTTATAAAAATAATTGTGTGGTAAGATTTTTTAAAATAATTTGTATCGATTGCACGATTATTTGAATTTTTTTAAAAATAATTATTCGAATAGTATTTAATATCGAATATATATTTGTTTTACTTTAAGAATAATTTTATCATTTATAATCGTGTTTTTATTTTTAGTTTCTTATTGGTATTTATAATAATGAAATTAATAGTTTTTCAAGGATCGATATTATTTATTCGCATTCCGTTTGGTACGTGACGTGATTACCACATCATCTTTGAGGATGACTCAGATTCTTAAAGTTATACTTTAAGCATACCACTCATTTTTATTCTTCCGTTTTTTTAATTTATCTTTTATGAAAAATGATATTCCATCCACGAGATATTTCATTCTATTCTTTTTTTTCTTTTTTTCCTTACTGTAAATGAATTTTTAAATTAGCGTTGGATGAGTAAAGAAGAAAATGGATTTGTAAAAAGAAAAATATCGTGGATTTTTTCCAATAATATTCAATAATTAATGTTTATTATATTAAATATCGTTTAAAGATCGATTACGCATGTTAATGAATATATAATTTTATTCAAACGTTATTCTCCTCTTCGTTCTGGTATTTTATAGTATTTCATCGTATTTTCGACTCTCCTTCCAGCCATCCGACACTAAATTTAGTTCCTTGTTCGAAGACGCGCACCATCTTGGAATAATCCTCTTTCGGTATTTAAGCTATTTCGAAAACGTTTTCGTAGATATTAAACTTTCTTCAGTTATTTCTTCATTTCTTTGTTTCATTATATATCCAATAAAAAGTTAATCAAATTGTACGTTTTAATCTTTTGTATATATCTAATCAAATTACATTTCTAATTATAAGATTTAGAAAAGGTCATTTTTGAAACCTTAACAAACAACATACTATTTTTAAACTTATCAATTTATTTAAAGATTTATTTCTATTAAAATTAATTCTTTGTGTAATTTTTCATGATAACATATTTGTAATACTATTAATACAATGTAATATTACATAAATACTGTACTAATGCACAGAATAATTTATTCAAAGCTTTATTTTTACTAAAATTAATTCTTTATGTAACTTTTAATGATAATATTTGTGATACCATTAATACAATGTAATATTACATAAATACTGTACTAATGCACAGAATAATTTATTCAAAGCTTTATTTTTACTAAAATTAATTCTTTATGTAACTTTTAATGATAATATATTTGTGATACTAATAATACAGTGTAATATTACATAAATACTGTACTAATACGTAGAACTATTTTAAGTGTAGCACAATTAATTCGGTATTTTTTTTAAACAAATTTAATATTTATTTATAAAGTAATCTTACATATTTTATTCGAAATAGTTTCTATTATTATTATTATTATTATTATTATTAATTACTTTGGTTCACACATCTTCCAAACAATTGTCGAAATTTTTGACGTAAATGAATTTTGATTCAATGCATTTAATATCAAAGAACATAATTAATTTCTACATTTTAAAATAATAGGTTAACAAATTAAATATAAATAAAAATATCTCATTAATTATCTTAAATCAAATAGAACGTAAAAAATATGCTCATACGTTGAAATTCTTATCAAAGTATAGTTATATCAAGAGTATAGTTTTTAAAGTTTTTAAAAACCTAATTAATTTCTACATTTAAAAATAATAGGTTAACAAATTAAATATAAATAAAAATATCTTTATTAATTATCCTGAATCAAATAGGGGATAAAAAACATGGTGCATACGTTGAAATTGATAAATATAATTTTTAAAGTTTTGAAAATTTCTTTATGTTTCTGTAATAATATATATGTATATATATATTTATAATATATAACCAAACACACACAATTATGAATATATTCTAATTAATAATTTAAATTTAATTATATATTGTTCTCCTGAATTAATTGCTTTATCTATTACTATGATTATATATGTGTTATTACTGCATGTGTTATTATACATGTGTTATTATACATGTGTTATTATACATGTGTTATTATTTCATATTGCACTTGAGATGCAATAAAATATTTATATGTATATCTAATTATAATGTTAATAATAATTATCACATATAGGAAAAGTAATTTGTGTCATCAAAATTACATCCATTTTTATCGTTTCATTTACACACTTTGTTCGTTGCGACTGCATGTTTGTTTTTATGATTAAAAGAGAAAGATTGTATAAAAACTCTGTTTCGTTGTTAGTATGAGTGTATTAATTAATATAAAATTATTTTGACCGGATGAATTTGATTTATTAATGACAATTGTGAAAATGATATGAGAATCTAACGATTTATTTCTAGTAGACATAGGTAATAGAAAAAAAAAAAAAAAGAAATTAAAGGTGATATCTTAATGTTAAAATGTGAAATCTAGTAATTTATGAAGTAACTATACCCGACCAGTTTACTCTCATACTTTATATATTAGTAAACTAGTATATTTATCTCATAATACCAGTTTATTACTTTAATTTATCTACTTTGCATATATTTCATATATGTATGAATTCATGAGTAGTTGTAAAATATGAAATATAAATGCAATTTGTAAATTATATCCGATAAAACAGTATAATACTAATAAAACATTTATTTTTAAAGTACAGGAAGAAATAAGAACGGGTTATAACTATGAATATCTTTATAAAAAATAAAACCACACATTAAAAATGGATTAAATTTCACTTTCATACTTTTATACTTTGTATATTGTACACATATCTCGTGAATTTAAATATTGTCTAGTTATTTTATAAAATAATTAGTTAAAGTTTATAATAAAATCCTTTTTTTTATAATATTCTTAAATTGTTTAATTATTTAACGTATTATCTGATTATTTCATATATATAACTTCAATTATACATTTTAACGTTATATTACGGTATATTATCGTTAAAATGTATAATTTATATATATATATATTATATTATATTATATTATATTATATTATATTATATTATATTATTTATACAAATTAAAATTAAAAAAAAACAATAAAATAAATAAATAAATGTTTGTATTACAGAAAGCAACGAGGAACGTTCAAACGGAAAGGCGCGGGGCGGAAAGCTCGCGCGTCGAGCACGCTCCTTTAAGGAGGACTTTTTGGAAAAGCTTTCACAAATGCGTTCACCGGGTAGCGGTGGTACAGGGGCAGCTGGCGCAGAAAGCGCCATAGGTGGAGGTGCAGGTCGTGCTAGTTCACCCTCCTCACCGCGAACACCACGCGATAAAAATGGAGTTACAGGAATTGGACTTGGAACATCATCCACGTCCACCACGGGAAAGGATAATAATAATGCACTTAATCATGAAAAAAATCCTTTGAGAGACTTACATGTCCACGTTAGACAAGTACAGCTTGCTCTTCTACATTTCCGCGATGTTGTTTCGAAAAAGAAACTGGAAATGTTGCCAGGTAATGGTACAGTGGTTCTCGATACTGTTACCACCATACACACGGTACTCAAATCCTATCTTCTTTCTGAAAATAGGTAAATATATATTTATATATCTTTTTGTTTTTTTTTTATTCTTTAATCCTTATCGGTTGTCAGGTTTTTATATTGATAATTTTCACTAACATAAGTTATAAGTGGTTTTGATAAATATTCAACAAAATTGTTCAATATTATATTATAAGAATAATTTATTATTTATTAGAAATGATTTATATTTTTAAATAAAAACTACAATTATATGCAATTACTAATTATTTAATTATTAATAAAATATTTGTATTATTTATAAATCACTTTCTACGTAACTTACAACCGATAAGGGTTAATATTTTTTCCACTTCTAATTATCATTATTTTTTTTTATTTAGTTCCACCTTAGGATCCGCAACCAATCAAGTTTATCAAGCACTAGCTCAGTTATTAAAACTTTGCGACGATGTATTGTTACACGGCGATCAATCTTCCGCTTTGGATACCGAAAATGTTACACATGTTATCGGTTTGGTCGAAGAAGCGGTTAAAAATTTGGTTTCCCTTGCTCATGAGAAGATTTCCAATCGACAGAAACCTGTTAGCGTTACGATTAACAATCGGTAGGGATGATACTGTTGTTTTTATTATTGTTAATCCCTTTGTTTTACAATTTAACCCGTTCGAAACCATTTGCACACCGTGTGTGCAATCATACTGAGCTATTATCAGTTATTTTGAGTAAAGTATTCGTCGAGATAAGATTTGTTTTGTATAAATAATATCTTTAAAGTATAAAAAAACAAAATTTGCCATTGTAAAATTGATAATATAATGAAAACAAAGAAATGGCTCCTGGGAACTGTGTTTGAAAAAAGTCGTGGTCTGGAATGGGTTAAGTTTCACACAAAGATAAGAGTTTTTCATTGATAAATATTTGATTCAGTGCATCAGGATATGGATTGGAGATTGCTCCTCAAAGAAACTCGTTGCCAGATATACCTTTAACACCAAGAGAAAGAGAAATCTTGGAACAAACAGCTGCTAATAATAGTCTTGTCCGAAGTTCTCATAGTTCTGAGTCTATTTTAAGGGATTCCAGTCCACCACCTAAACCACCTCTTCCCGACAGGTAAATAATTTTAATCTTCAATCGGTTTTATAAAATACAAATTATTTGTTTTTTAATATTATGAAAATTATGAATTGTAGAACAAACGTATGCTTCTCCGAAGAAAACAGTTCGTCCGGTACACCACCACCATTACCGCCAAAAAGAAGAACAAGAACTCAACAATTACTCGACGAATCCGAGAGTTTTTTAGCGTCTAGTCTCGACAGAGTTTCTTTACGTAGTCGATCACCGGAAGATTCATCTTCTATTTTAAGTGCATCGGCTGGTAGTTTGGATTCTGCTTTAAATCATTCGCGTGACGAGGATGAAATTCGTGCGATCATGGGACCAAACGACGAGTCTCTCAACGATAGTATGGATCTCAGTCTTATTGCTACTATTAAAAGTAAGTTTCGTAACATTCAACAGAAGAAATATTTCATTTATCGTTTTATTTCATTTATGATTTATCCTAAATGTTAAAAAAAAGATGTATTATTTCCTGTGGTGGAAAATTGTGAAGAATAATCTCGTAACTCGACGATACGATCTGGTACCTTTAGGTATGCAAGTTAATGGGACCTCTAATTGCGCATGTTGGGATAATTCTGAAAGCAGTATACCAAGTACTATGTTACTAGGACAACAAACACCCCAAGAAATTCTTAATCCATTTACCGGTTTGTAGAATATGATTACCGTGCATGATGTTGTGTGTTTCAATTATTTTATCGATTTGGTGGTACGAATCACCATTTACGAGATTAATCCGTTTAAGGGTATAAAAGGAGTATACTAACATTGTGTAACATATTATCAGGAAAAATAAACATGTTTTAAATTATTTTGAAACATTTAATATATCACATTGAACTGTATTTTTTGGTATCCATTGTGTTACAGGTATAGATGGAAAAATAGAAAGATTTTCAACCCAAACTCAAGAATCTGGTTTCGTATCGATGCATTCTCAAAGAAGTTCTTCTCAAAGTTACACCACATCTTCCAGTACAACGTCAAAAAGATCGTCACAGCAAAGTAGTATCAGTTATAGTTCCCAAACGTTTAGTAGTACTCAACAACAATCTCTTTATCAACAAAAATTGATATCGGATACCAATGGTTCTGTTTTTACCCAAAAATCAATAAGCAGTTCTAAAAGTACTACAGATAATATGAACATAGCAGAAACTGGTGATGCTATTATATTAAAAAAATTAAAAAATGTTAGTAAGAAGAATGTGTGTATATCTTTTAAAAATATAGTTTTCTTAATAAACGTGATAAAATATTATTTATATTATACGTAGGAAATAGAATCAATGACCATATCCGACGCTAATGGAGGAGTACCACCTGCATTACCAGAAAAACGATCTAAACGAAGAAGGGAACGTCAACCATCGCAATACGACAATGTACCTGAAAATGAACATTTGTCTACCTGCAGTTTGCATACCAATAATGGCGACAGTTCTGATACTAATAAACCACCGCCACTTCCGTTAAAAAAAAACACAGTAAGTTACTTTAATCAAAATTTCATATGAAATATTAACGAACGACGATATTATTATAATACTGTTTTAAGCTTTGCATTTGTGACGTGTTGGTGTTTCGTCATTTAAATTAATGTTTATTATACTCTTTTGTGATATTTATATTAAAAAAAAAAAAAAAAAAAAAAAAAAAAAGAATATGTGAACGAAAAAAAATGGCGGAAGAATTATTGGAAAAAAAAAAAAGAAAGAATATACTTGAAATTTATAGATGTTAAGTGATATTCTTAGGGTAGATGTTTGATATTCTTAGTTTCCATATTAAGATGGAAAAAAACAACTGATGCAATGTTTTGTATCCCTAGTGTTCCAATCAGTGGCATATTCTGGTAAGTGGGATGCCGCCCACATTAATCGACTACACTTAACAAACACTTTCACGCCAAAACGAAAGTCTTTCATTTACTACCATGATTATGTATGTACATGAATTCAAAATTCGGGCTTACTTTAGCATGGCATTTTTTTTTTTTTATATTGTTAGCTTCATTTTTTACATACATATATATATATATTGTCAAAACATACAAAAAACGATCTATATATATCGTTCTCTTTTATTATATTTCAATTCAATTATTTTATTAATATTCTCAGATGCTTTATAATTACAGCTTACGATTTGACTCATTCTCACAGGTGTATAATATCAATTATATTATCATATTTTTATACACGTTAATCAAAATAAAATCTAATATATTAAAAATTTCTAATATTTATCAAAAGAAGTAAACAAAAATTTCTAATTAATCTTAAAAATACAATTCCATGTTATTCAGACTTTTTTTTTAACTTCTTTTGATAAATAATATAATTAAAATATCGGACCTTTTTTTAACCACACCCTATATATATATATATAATAATAATAATTGTAGAATTAACCAAAATTTGTACTCCAGTGAGTTTGATTTCTTTTCGTACGCGTTTCTACACAAATTATACTGATGTTATTACAAATATTTGCTTTTGCATTAATTTTCATACACCTTGTGCTGCTGCGCGATATCTTTTTACAGCGAATATATCATGCTTGCATCAACCAATAACTAATCGTATTATTATATATTATAAAAAAAAAAAAAAGAAAAGAAACAATCTATATCTTTTATTCAATACTCGTATAATCATAATTTTTTTCAAATATATCTATATATATTTATATATTTATATTTAAATATAATTTTAGATAATCATATTTTGTGACAGATTTGATAATGATCAATACTTATTACAGTTATGGCATACATGGAGATGTTTGGAAATTGCTCGCACAGCAACAACGATTTCATTTCTGGTCTTGGAACTCGTCATTCTGTAGCAGCTTACAATTCAATGCAAGCAGAGTGGCAACAACATGAAATGGCCCTTACTACAACTCAATCTTGTTCTTTTGTTGCTCATACAATTACAAACTTACACGATAGCTCAAGGTAAATAATATAAAATTATTCACAATCATACTTTTTAATTGTTTACGGATTAAATATTATAATTAATGATATATTTTGTTTGTTTCATAGCGTTTCCATATCTATGACACCGAACATCACAGAAATAACCAATAATTCTAGTCTTCCTCCTGCATTACCACCAAAGAGATCACGTTCCATTAAATCAAATATTGCACCTTCGACAGTTTCACCAAAGCCTACGATTAGTATGCAAAACATACATACATCAGAACCGATATTATCATCAACTCCTGTCAGAATTGACGAGCCAACATATAATGATACTTTTATTGATAAGAAAGATGTTGTTGCATCCTCGACTCCAGTGAAATTGGTAAAAAAAGATAAAAAAATAGTTTATTTTGTTTTTTAAATATTATAACAATTAACAGATATATATATATTTATTTATTTTTTTAGAATACTACTGGTACTACTATAGATATAGCATTACCAACTTCCAGACCTGCGAGTAACGCACTCTCGTCTATGTCCATTAGTGATAATACTTTGGAATTAAGGGATATAGACCAGGATGATAGTATCCTGGAAGAATTAGATATCAGTAAATATTTAGTTTTTAAGAAACCTGACGAAGAAGGACCTGATATACGTGGTGGACATCCTGACGCGTTATTAATACATGCTACTAAAGCTAATAAGCACGGTATATATACATATATTTATTTATTTTCATTGCTATTAATAAAAATATAAGTTAATTTATATTATTTAATTTTTATTTATAATATAATATATATTTATATATTTTTTTCATGCTACATAGATGAAAAGGAATCAGGTTTGTTAAATTTTAAATAATACTTATATTATATATATATATTAGGTGGATCGAAAAGTAATGTCGCTTTTTAACCTAAAAATTAAAGAACCTTTTTTTATCTAATATGGAAATTTTTAATATTGTAACTATAAAAATCATCAATCGTTTTTTTGATTTAAAATATTATAAATAATTTGACATGCGTAGTAACGACATTACTTTTCGATCCTCCTAATATATTAGGTGTACAAATTAATTCGGTGCTTTGATATTAAATTATTTGTAACTCTAGTTTGAATATAAATAATTGTCTATCATTTTATCAACATTTACAATTATAAAATATTTGACAAAATTAAAAATAGTCAAAACAAAAACTACTAGTAATTAAGATGGCAAGTATTACACGTTTGTTTAAAAAAAAAACACCGAATTAATTTCTACAACTAATAATAAATATGTATATTATATTTAATATATTATTGTTAATTAAATTTTGTATAATTAACATTGACGATTCATCTTGTTGCAGACTTTTTATATCAGGAAGCTTTTCTGACAACCTACAGAACATTTATTCAACCACTCGAATTAATTCAAAAATTACATAAACGACATCAACGTTTTTCTTGTTCTCCGGATGTTACGAAACAACGGGCAGCTCGTGAAGCTTTTTCCTTGTTAGTTAGAGTAGTCAGTGATTTAACGTGAGTATTAAATAATCATTAAACAAACAAACAAAAAATGAAATAATAGAATAATACGATTTCTATAAGACTTCTTTTATTGTTGTTTTTACAGTATGTCAGACCTCGATGATACATTGTTACAAACATTAATGGAATTCGTACAGCAATTAGTATGCAGCGGTGATTTGACAATGGCTAAAGCTTTAAGAGTAAAAATATTAGAAAAACATGCCGCCAAACAATTACAATCAGCTCAACCAATTTTATCATCTCTCAGTGTAACGACAAAACAATCATCACTTTTAGATTTTAAAAGCGAACAGATAGCAGAACAAATGACTCTGTTAGATGCAGATTTGTTTATGAAGATTGAAATTCCTGAAGTATTAATATGGGCACAAGAACAAAATGAAGAAAGAAGTCCTAATTTAACGAGATTTACGGAACATTTTAATAAAATGTCGTATTGGGCGAGATCTAGAATATTGGAGCATAGATTGGACAACGAAGCTAAGGATAGAGAAAAATATGTCGTCAAGTTTATCAAAATAATGAAACATCTTAGAAAGATAAATAATTTTAATAGTTATCTTGCCTTGCTTTCTGCGTTGGATAGCGCACCAATTAGAAGACTCGAATGGCAGAAACACATAACGGAAGGTTTGAAGGAATATTGTGCTCTCATTGATAGTTCTAGTAGTTTTCGTGCATACAGGCAAGCTTTAGCAGAAACTCAACCACCTTGTATCCCATATATGTAAGAATTATAAAATAATTATATATATATATATATATATATATATATATTAATCCTTTTATATTAGGTCGAGTCATAAGTAACTTCCGATGCGGCTATGTAGAATCTATTTTTCGTATTTATCTACTATAAGTCACCGAAACAAACCGATTTTCGATATCACTACATAGATGAGGATTCAGTTTTAGTCTTCTGTCCAATTTTTGATGTAGTCAATGTTACATTTAATCGTTTTTCTTAATCACTGAAATGGATAGTAAAAAGTGCATATTCGACATGTAATGTTTTAAGAATTGAAATAAGACAAATAGCACTAAAGTGGCAGTTGAAAAAATATGCAGCGTATACAGTGCAGGACTGATAACTGATAGGGCAGTCAGAAATTGGTTTGTAAAATTCCGTTCTGGAGATACAATCTTAAAAGATGAACCGAGTGCAGGACGTATTTCCGACTTTGATGAACCTTTTAAAGGTAATATTGGAGCAAAATCCAATAGATACGTTCAACAATTGCAAAGAGTGCAAAAAAAAAAACTCCATGAAAGGTGTCTTGTACTTATCAGTCGCAGAAACACCATTATTTGTCTCATAAAAAACGGAAGTTATTTATGACTCGATCTAATATATTTTATACAAATTAAAATGATAAAATATTTTTTATTTGTACACACAGTGGACTAGTCTTACAAGATCTTACGTTTGTGCATATTGGGAACAGTGATTTGTTACCGGATGGTACAATTAATTTTTCTAAAAGATGGCAACAATTTAATATCGTTGAAAATATGAAGAGGTTCAAGAAAGGGTAAGTTACGATATAAAAATCTTAATTATTGAAAACATAAATCAGAGATATAATTAAATGAATTTTGTTGGTTTTTAGAACATATTCCTTCAAGAAACACGAACGAATTATAACATTCTTCAACAACTTTAGTGATTTCCTCTGTGAGGAGGCAATGTGGCAAATATCTGAAAGTATTAAGCCACGTGGTGGAAAGAAAGTTCAATCGCAAAACTAGAACATATCTAACCCTTTCACTGCCTGTGTTTCAAAATCAAAAGGCTGAAATGGTGAAAATTCAAAGTGATTACGGTTGTTTACGTGTGGGAACTTGTGACCCCCCCTCTTCTGCAATTAAAAGAAAAATAATAAGAAGAAAATAATAATAATAATATTAATAATAATAATTATTATTATAATTATAATTATAATAATATTAATAATATTAACACGTTGACTGTCATGTCAGCCATATATGGCCGACGGCAAATATTCTGAACAGGCCCAATCAGCCATATTTGGCTAATGCTTTTTTTAATATATAATATTAAAAAATATTTCACAAAATATTAGACTACTGAATTGTTATAAAAGTTTTCTACAAAAATTTGAATTGTTATTAAAAAATTATTTACAATGAAATGTGTGCTTTGAAACTGTTTATACAAAGTTGGGGTTGATCTGGGCAATCCGGGAAAAAACGTTGTTGTTCTTTTTATATTTATTCGTACTTTTGATCAATCTTATGAAGTCTTATATTCGAATAACATAACTTGCAAGAGTCTTTTTAACTTTTTGTTCAAAAGCATTTTTTTTTTGTAGATTGCAATTGATGACATTGATCAATAGTCTTGTCAGTACAGCAGGTGCACGTGGGCCTGACGGAGATTTTCTTGAAAAACTAACGTGGCACAGTCAACGTGTTAATAATATTAATAATAATAATAATGCATATACGCGTATATATACATATATAATGTTTATCGACGGGAAAAATCTAGTATGTATATGTACGTATGTGTGCGTAAAATATGTGTACGTATGCGTGCGTAAAATATGTGTACGTATGCGTGACGCTCTGAGAGCGGTGAAAGGGTTAGCATGGTCTACCCCAATGTGTACGCAACCTCTGTGAGGTTGTATTTTAATATTTTTAATTTATACTCGCCGAAAAGTAATACAGACAAACAAACAAAACAAACAAACAAATAAAGGAGAAATACTAAAAGTTAATATACACAGGAAGCCCAGCCTAGAAGGACAAATGCAATCTTGTACAGTATTTGAATTTTAATGCATTGTCTTTTCAAAATAAAACAAAATCAAATGCATGAGAAGAGAGGGATAGAGATAAAGAGATATCAATAGCAATCAGAAGTCAAAGAAGAAACATTCAAAATCTAGTTAGCACAAAATTTAAGAGATTAATTATATTATTATCGTTAATTCAATAATGCATTTCTCATAAAATCTTCCTTTTTAATAAGTGCACACATTGATATGAGAAATACATATTTGCCTTGATATCGAAATTGCATTTAAAATATGATGATGTATATCTATAATAATGCTTAGCTTATAGATAGAAGAAAAATATGAAGTAAAAAAGAAAAAAATAATAATAATAATAATAATAATAATTTACATTGAAACAAAAACTACTACTACTATTATTATTATTGCTATTATAAATATATATATATATATACACATACGTAACTTATTTATTATTTGCGTTTTACTGAGATTGAGAGAAAGAGAGAGAGAGAGAGAGAGAGAGTGAGAAATAAAAATGTAAAAGTAGTAGATGTCACGGTTATTGTTTAAATTATTTAGATATATGTGAACGTCCATTTATCTAGCTTTCACTTAGATAGACAAGTTTCAATAATCAACGGAATGATGCTGTTGATTATAACACAAGGAAGAACACCAATTACGTTGATTAATGTAGAACCATCGTAATCTTGAGTTGGCACATCGATGGATAATAATGATGATGATAATGATGATGATAATGATGATGATTATGATAATGATGTGCATCTCTGGACGAATGGTATGACTGAGAGTAAAACTGTTGCATATACTATTGTATATGATTATAGAACATAATTTTTTTTGTTAATAACTTGTTGATAGTTACCCAAGTTTCTGCAATTTTTAAGTGAAAAAGTATAACAGGATCGATCAAATCAAATAATTAATCGAGTTTAAGACTCTTAATATTGATCAAAAAAGAAAATGTGTAGGTACTCGATAAAATGTTATTAAAAAATGACATGAAAATTATTTTCAACAAAATATTATTCAAACTTGGCCTAAGCGTTTAATATTTTTTATTATTATTATTATTATTATTATTATTAATATTATTAATATTATTATTATTATTATAATATATGTCAGTCTTTTATTTTTTAAAGACCTGTACACATTGCAATAGGAATTTGCAAATGAGAAAAAAAAAGCGTAAACTTCATATCAACATGAACACTTAATAAGATGCAATTTTAAATCGATTAATTCGTCGCTTAGAATTAATTAATTAATAATAAAAAAAAAAAAACATGCCAATGCATAATATATTGTAAATATTTTTAATACTATAAATCATTTTCTTTCTTTTCTATATACAGGCGTAATTATCGATAATTTTAATTGAACAGCATACTATTTACAATTTTATCTTTATATATATATATATATATATACAGTATAAAATTGAAATATTTGTATAAACATAATCATTTGAATGCCTCGTTACGATTTTTTGTGTAATAGTATGCACACTGCCCTTATATATTAATTTTATTTAATTATATAAATGAAATTAAATTAAATTATATATTCTATTAAATTAACACAAACGAAATATCGTCCAATTAAGTTTGTCTTCTTTTTTTTTCCACTAATTTATTTATATACATGCATTCATACATACATACATACACAACATACAAACAAACACATAAACACAATATTATTGATAAGAAGAATCTTTTGATAGTGTGATTATCGATCAATTAAATATGGCTTTAAATATATGCATATTAAACATGCATGATTTGCAATATTTCTATAGAAGAACCAATAATAATAATAATAATAGTTCTGAATTAAATGAAAACATTCAAATAGATACTTCTGTGTGTATAATTATAAAATGTAATAACATTAAACAAACAAACAAATGTTATAAGAAAAAATATCTATACATAAAGAAAATCTGCAACGAAGTTATTGAAAACGTAAAAAATTAGATAAGAAATGAAAAATATAGCTTTGCATTAAATAGTCAAAATAATTGTTATAATTAATGAAACAAGGCCAAACAATGTTCATAATATTATCCTTTCTCTAATATTACATGCTACAAAAAAAAAAGAAAAAAAAAACACGTAGACATATAGCATAGATATTAAAAGTAACAATGTATATTTCCCATCTTTTATTGAATGTGCCAGCTTAGGGGAAAAAAAACCAGATAAACAAATCTCTGTGCAAGAATAAGGAAAACAATTAATATTTCAATTGTATCTGACTTTGATAAAATCAATTACATAAGACACACACGAGTCTTATTAAAAACATAATAACGTTTCGATCAATGTTATTTCCAATTGTAAAGCTGTTGCGAGATGTTGTTTTTAATATTAATACTCAAACAATTTTAAATCTTCTTTTTCTAAGTTATTTTTTTTATTAATTTCGTGCTTAATGAATCGCTGTTAACTGTGCTTGCATCATACAAAAGATTATGAACTGTATATTCATTAAGCATAATGCCTATAAATATATACATATTTATATATATATAAAATACAATTATATGAGATATATTCAAGGAACAGACAAATTTTTCAACATATCAAAATTAACAAGTTTAGGTGATATTCATATGAAATTCTTCAAGTAACGCGATACTTTGGGATATTATAATTGCGATAATTACTCCGTTATAATTGAGATATTTTTCTGATAAATTATTATAGTAATTAATTATGTATAAATCATATTCATTGTCATTTGAAAGTATACACACACTTACTCACTCACCAACTCGTTCATTCATTCATTCATTCATTCATTCTTATTGAAACTCTATAACAATATTCAAAACGCATATCATAAATATGAACAAAGAAATTTTTTTCATATTAAATTATCATCGTATCTTGACGTATAATCCATATACATACACTGTACAAATACTTAATATACATCAATCAGATCTTTTTTTTCTAAATTCTCCGTATTTATGAATGTTCAAACTAATTCTTATGCATATCATGTTTTGATCAAACGTTATAGTTTTTCTTTTATAATGGATGTACGAAAAAAAAAAAAGAAACAAAAATAAAAGTGTTTAGTGTTAATACAAGTATTTTCTTTAATATGTATATTTACATTTATTTATTTATTACAATCTCTTTTAAAGAATTATTGTATAAAACAGATTTTATTTAAATTTAAATTTTAGCCGCTTGTTCACTGTCGATAAGTTAGTGTATAAATTTTTTTATCATAAGGGTCTTGTAGGTAAGTTAGCAAGTTTCTTTATCATATGAACTCTCTGTCGGTAACTAAATCCTTATAATATTTTTCAATAGAATACTAACCTACAATTCGTGACGTAATATTACTATAACCTATATTTTTAATCAGTCTGATTGAAAAGGTTTGTTTTTATATTATATATTTTATTATTCAAATTGTAAATATATATATTTTATTTAACATATATATATATAACATATGATATGCAATTGAATAATTTAATTATTAACGAGTAGAAAGATTTTGGAAAAAAATTTTGAATAATACATATTGAGTATAATCATTTAATGGTTTTTTTCAATATGTTCTATTATGTAAATTAAATATACATTTTCTATTCTTTATTTATTTATTTATTTTTTAAACTTTTAAAGTAGTACTTTTAAAATGTCAAAAAAGTAAGTAAAAAGGAAAGTTATATAAAACAAAACTGTAAGTAATTAAATTTTTCTGTTTAATAAAACACAATTTTTGTTATTTTCTTCCAGTAAAGGAAAACACCATGAAGCCACCGCAGACCAGCGAAGAGATGGCCATCTCGTTGGGTCGTCGTATGGTCCGACAAAGAGAACGTTGTATTGGTATGACAGATGAAGAACGTGCATGGCGTGCACAATTTTTAAAGGACCAAATATTAGATCCTAGTGAACCGGTAATACCATCCAATTATTATAAAGAAAGGTATAATCCAATTAGAAGATTTTACAGAGCACCTTTGGATAAATTTGAAAAGATGTTGGTTCCTATGGTGGTAATTTGATATATCTTCTTCATTATATTATCATTTATTTCTAAGTAAAACATATATAACAGAATTAATATGATTCTATAGGGTACTACATGGGCTGACGCATTACGTCATGTTACAGCAAAAAGTATAATGGGAATAATTACTGTATATGCTGCTTGGTATTACTTTAAATATAATAGTCATGTAAGTTTTCTATTTATATTAATATTTTTCAATAACATGCATTTAGTTCTTTTAACTTAGCAATCACACTTATATCATTAGTTTCATTGCTATCTGCTTAGGAAATTAAAATTGTATTGTTTTATTTAGGATTGGACAAAAACTGGAGGTTGGAGAGTATCAATGTCACGTACTATACAATTTCCAAGTGATCCAGGTTTCCCTAACGTTCATATTAAAAGAGAAGGCAAAGAATTTGCACAATATGGATTCGATAAATCACCAATATAAAAATATTAATAATATTATAGTGTATATATATATAGTTGTTTGATATAATAAAGAAATAGAATATGATAGTGATGAAAAATTGGGCAATTTATTATATCAATACTATTCGTTTGAACTACAAATATTATTAAGAGTATGTATTATTTTATTAATATATGTTATTACTTTTTTTTTATTATTCGTAATCTTAATTATTTTAACTTTATAATGTTTTATTAATATTATATATGTGTCCATAATTATATGAAAATGGTCTAAGTCATATATCTCTTGTTTCGAGATATTTCAAGATTTATACTTGAACACTAAATGAATTCTATACAATATTGAAATAACAAACATTATCTAACGATTCATTTTTGATAATATCGTGAAAATTACATTATATTTATTTAGTTTATAATAATGTAGTGCGTAATAACTGATAAACTCATTTTTTATTCATTTTAACTTAGATCACTTTCATAATTATGGGCACATATATACGTTACGCTATGAAATTTTTCCCATAATGTTTTAGAATATATGTAATTAATATTATATATATATATATATCTATAAATCCTCCTTAAAGATAAATACATATGTATGCGATATAAATTTTTTCAACACATATAAGTTATTGGTGCGAAGGCATATAATTATCCACAGTCTTGACTTAAATTTACTTTGTACATGTAAGAAATGTTGGCAGTTTATATAAATAGTAAATGACTAAAATCTATAACGCACAACTGTGTGTTACAGATAAAATAAATATATTAAATATAATATATATATATGATAGATAAATATTCTATATTATCTTATTGGAATATATATATATATATTTAATTTTATGATTATGCAATCATGCTCGTAAACAAAATTTCTTATCTTTTTATACCAATTGTTATTATAAAAAGAATAGAATTATTTTTTTACCTTTGGACGTTCTATGAACGGAGGTGGTGGTAAATTTGATTCACCGGGATTCCCCAACCAAACTGATTTACTAAAACGACCTTTTATCACAGGTGCTTGCCATTTATTACTGCACATAATAAGTGTCGTAGGTTTCTCCGCTGTGATCGAGGCCATCGTTACAACCTTGAAAATGCAATAAAAATAAATTATTTAAAATTGTTTAATAAATCAATCTCAATAATTAAAATAAAGTTTACTTAATTAATAAGACAGATTTTGTACAAATATTCGATGATACGTGAAATCTACGAATTATTTATAATGAAGATTATTCAATTAAAAGATAAATTGTTTTATTTTTAGGAAAATTATTATTCAAATATATATAACTTAGAAATATATATAACAAACTAATTTATCGTAAACAACATACAGGGGCAGGCACGTTAAAATATTGTAAAAGTTTTTTTTTTTATTTTTTTTTTTATTTTTTTTTTTTTAGTTGAATTTCTACCTTTCTCGTATTATTGTACTGCGAAGAAAAAAAAGAAATCTTTCTTTTCTAGGAAAAAAAATTAAAAGCGTATTTTTTTTTAATAATATATATAAATTTTTTATTAATATTAAAATATTTTACAAATTTATCAGAAATTAACTTTTTTTTTTATAAATGTACATGTAAAAGTATAAGTTTATATTAACTATTGTAAAATGTTTCGTTAAATTCTCTTTTTTTTTCTTTTTTTTGATTTTCAAATGATATTTTTTATGATAATGATATTATAAATATGATAATGTAGGCCTTTATGTGTATCTCGATAGCTATTTTTTTGTTATCTCGGTATAATGCTACAACTAAAGAAGAATAGGACATATTCAGGTTCATCTTTATCTCTGCGCATAATTCAAAATAATAACATAGAAGAAGAAGGGAGATGGATGGATATTTCATAAATTACTTGAAAATAACAAAGAGAGGATAGTATTGGTAATTTGAAATAATCATAAATATGGTCTCTGAAACTATTATTGATGAGGTATTCGCACATTTTCAGTTTGATAATACTTTTTGACAAAAAAAAAATAATAATAATTCATTGTGAAAAATAGATTAAATGTATTTTTTTTTTTTTTTTTTTTTTTTTTAATAGCAAGAGAAATGTAAAATATCTTGACAAATTGTTTTTTCTTGATAAAATAAAATCAAAGAAATATAAGAAAAACAACACACGACAATGTTAGTTAAATCGACAAAATATAATATGTGCTCTTGTGATATTATTTGAATAAATATCCATGTATTTGTCATCATAATAACAAAGATCATATGATTATTGATTGTATTGAAAATCAATCTTATTTTCTATTCTAAAGTATATTCTAATGCCAAGGTACTTGATTTGGATGACTGATGGAACCCAGTTTGTAGTATTTTGCGGTTGAAGGTGGTGGAATTCCTGTGGGTTGATTAGGTGGAGTAGCTGCGACAGGAGTTTCAGCATTTTGAGCGGAAGTGCCATCTCCTTTTAAAACAGCTACACATTTCCAATTGTTAATATAATTGTCTTTCCATAATCTAACGCAACCATCATCCCCAGAACTTGCTAAAATAGTTCCCATAATGTTCCAGCATACGTGCCACACAGTGGTATAATGATCATCAAATTGTGCAGCTGTCGTTATCTCAAAACGTGATAAACCATTTTGAGCATTTTCCCTATGAAGAAAATTAAGAATTATTTTTATAATATAAATAATATTAATTATTTTTCTTTTAATTGAAAAATATTATTATTATTATTTACTTACTGCATCGGTTTTAATATAATTATTCTTACATCCTTTGTGGCTACAGCTAACGTATGATAACTTCTACCTAAATTGGGTGCGAATGCGATATCATGAACAGGGTCAGTAATGTTCGATAATGTTTCAGTTTTTGTCCATCGTCTACTACCCTCAGAATATTCATATATAAAAACTTTTCCTCCACTGGATGTATTTGTATCATCGCTTCCAACTGCTATCATTGGTGGATGTAATCTAATATATACATATATACATACGTATAATATAAAAATTATATATAAATCAAATATCTCTTTTTACAGACCGTAACATTAATGTTACCTTGATAACGATGGATTCCATGAAAGACAACTACATGGAAGTTTACAACTAATATCATGTTGCAAAGTCCATTGACTTAAATTCATAATATCTGGTGCTTCGTATATTCTAATTACTCCATCAGCACTACAAGTGATCAACAAAAGTCCTAATACTTTTGGAGCAAATTTAACATCTGTAACAGATGTCCTAGAATCTACTAAATTTGTTCTCCTAACCCAATGACGCATACCACGTTCTCCAGATCCTGATCCTTCAACTGTATTAAGTATAAAGAAATATTAATGTAAATAATATTAGATGAATGTAACAAGTTTGATAGACATACCTATTTCTTCCCAAACAGCTGCAGTACGGTCAAAAGAACATGTAGCAAGAACTTGACCGAATTCAGGATGAGCCCAGGTAACTTTCCAAACTGATCCGCTATGTGCTTTCCACGAAGCAGTTAAATGCCAATTTTCATGCTCATCTTCATCCCACACCTATGTTTTTGTTTAAATATTTAATTATTTTCATATTATTTCATATATATATTATTATTATTACCTTTACAAATTGATCACTTGAACATGTTGCCATTCGTTTTCCATAAAAATCATATGCAATGTCATGTATTAAATCTTTATGCTCTGCATTAATACTGTGTGCTTCGAACATTGTTAATTATTTTATTTAATACAATTTATTTGTTTATTTACAATATTTGATGCATATGTAACAATCTACATATCAGTCGCATGTATAAAAAAGGTTAGAATGCGTTCGCGTCTCCCGCTACTGTGGTGCGTTTTAGAAATAATTAATAAAAATTTATCGTTTTAAAAACGAATTACTTTATAAATACTATCAGATAATTTAATATTCTAAATATTTACAATATTACTTAGTCTTTATGTTTTTTCATTTATTATTTTAAATTAATGTTAAATGTTTATAAATTTATGTATTTCAAATTACCCGCCAATTTGAATAATACTATTTTAGTTATGTTAAATGACCATTAGAGGCGCTGTAATATTTTCTGTTATTTTTATATGGATATGTGTCTTCGTTTATGTATATTATTTTATGGTAGAACCATGTGCTTTAGTTTATCGGTGAACTAAAGAATTTTAGGTTGTTAAAAAAATAACGAAAATGGGAGTAGAAAAGCAAGCTTTTAAGCGAAAATTAGATAATCTAAAAATTACAAATAATCAACAACAAAATGCCCGAATTTTACAAGATATTGAAAATGTTGAAGTATGTTATTTATTTATATTATTTCTTTATAATTTATTTATTTATTTCATTTCAATACTGTATAATTTTATTTGATATTTTAGGATTTTGAGATGGATGAAGATTTTGCAAATGAATTAGATAATGATGAACTTAGCACAGATGAAGAAACAGATCATGAAAATTCTGTAACAGACACAGATCCATTAAAAGTTTTTTTCTCATCGGATGAAAATAGTGATTTAGAATATGGTTTTTTTTCTGAAGATGATCATAATAATGATGAGGATGATGAAGGTGACACCGATGAAGATGATGATGGTGATGGGAATGATGAAGATGATGAAGAAGAGGATGATGATGATGAGGAGGAGGAGGATAATGATGATAGCGATGAAGAAGAGGATAATGATTCTGATGATGATGATTATTTTTATTATAATCATGATGATGATTATGATGATACCTCAGAAGAAGAAGAAGAAGACGAAGATAGTTTTAATAATACAAAGAATGAGGAAAGTATTGATGATAGTGTTGATGACGAAGAAAAAAAGAAAAAGATAAAGACAGTAATAATAGTAAAGAAAAAAAATTAACAAATAATGATATAAACGAAAGTAAAAGTAAAAGTAAGATGAAGAAGATTAAAACTAAGTTAAGTCCTAAAGGTAAAAATAAATTGGAAAATAATTCTAATAAATTACAAAAGGTCCAAACAAAAGGAAATATAAATTCTACGAAATCTTCTAAACTTGAGAAACGTAGTAAAAAACTCGAAGAGAATAAAAATAATATGAAATCTCAAACAGATAAAGTAAAAGTTTTAAATAAAACCCAATCTGTTAAGAACGTTGTATCAAAAAACAAAACTCAATCTGTTAAGAACGTTGTATCAAAAAACAAAACTCAATCTGTTAAGAACGTTGTATCAAATAACAAAAGCCAATCTTTTAAGAAAGTTGTATCAAGTAATAAAACCCAAGCTGTTAAAGATGCTGTATCAAACAATAAAACTCAATCTGTTAAGAACGTTGTATCAAATAATAAAACAAGTGGTAAGTAAGACAAATAAAATTCAACGTAAGAACAAAAATATTAATCACATTTTATTTTTCTTTGTCTAGATGAAGAATATGAAAATGACAGTTCAGACGAAGAAGATATTCGTAATACCGTAGGTAATATACCTATGAAATGGTACGATGAATATGATCACATTGGTTACAACTGGGAAGGTAAAAAAATCATGAAACCGGAGAAAGGTGACCAATTAGATAATTTCTTAAAGAGAATGGAAGATCCAGATTTTTGGAGAACAATAAAGGATCCACAAACTGGACAAGATGTTATACTTAGCGAAGAAGATATACAATTAATTACTAGGATACAAAAACAAAGAATTCCTGATGTACAATTCGATGAATATGCTGTATGTATAATGTTTTTATATGTAATATAAAAAATATTTGAATATTTTGTAATAAATTATTTATTCCGTTATAATATAGCCATGGGTGGAATGGTTTACATCAGAAGTTATGAAAACACCGCTTCGTAATTATCCTGAACACAAACGTTCATTCTTACCTTCTAAACTTGAAGCCAAAAAAGTATCCAAATTTGTACACGCGTTGAAAATGGGTTGGATGAAATCAACAGCAGAAATGGAAAAGGAAAAACAACAAAAAAATAAAACACCAGAGTTTTATATGTTATGGCAGTCTGATGATCAAGCTGAGGAAATGCGTAGAATTCACAAACACATACCACCACCTAAAAGACATTTACCTGGTCATGCGGAAAGTTATAATCCTCCACCAGAATATCTATTCGATAGCAAAGAACTTAAAGAGTGGAATAAATTAAAGGCAACACCATGGAAAAGGAAGTTACATTTTATTCCACAAAAGTATACTTCGTTAAGAGAAGTACCTGCTTATCCTAGATATATCAAGGAAAGATTTAAAAGATGTTTAGATTTGTATTTATGTCCAAGAGCATTAAAAATGAGGTTAACGATAGAACCGGAAGCTTTGGTACCGCAATTGCCTAGTCCCAAAGATTTGCAACCATTCCCAACAACGATGTCTATGATCTTTAAAGGTCATACAGATATGGTCAGAAGTATTACAGTAGAACCATATGGACAATACATCGCTTCTGGTGGAGATGACATGACACTCAAAAGTATGAAAATAAATCTATATATATGTATATATATTTTTTTTTTTATTTATTACAAAGTATAACCTTTTTAATATTTGTGATAAATTTAATTGTAATATTTAAATAATTTCATTATATAGTTTGGGAAATAGCTACTGGCAGATGTACGAAAACAGTGGCTTGTGGTGGTGTAATTAGAAGTGTTGCTTGGTGTCCTAATCAAGCCCTATCTCTCATAGCTGTTGCAGCAGATAAAAAAGTTCTTTTAATAAATCCAGGAGTCGGTGATCATCTTATTACGAAAAAAACAGATCAATTGTTAGAAATAATACCGCAAAGTGATATTATAGGTAATTTTAATTGAAATCATCTAATAATCCATTTATTTTTCATTCAAATTTATTTAATTGTAATAAATATTTAATATTATATACTTATTTTTATTGAAATAGTTAGCGAAAGAGTAAAATCAGCTGTACAGTGGGAACAACCGGAGGGTGAATCATGGAATAAAGGAATTAGATTAATATTGAATCATTTCAAAACAGTAAAGCAAGTTACGTGGCATGGTAAAGGTGATTATTTTGCCGTAGTTATGCCCGATGGACAAAATAGATCTGTTTTGATAAATCAATTATCAAAAAGAAGATCTCAATTACCATTCACTAAATCCAAAGGTTTAATACAATGCGTATTGTTCCATCCAATAAGGCCTTTCCTATTTGTTGCGGTATGTAATATAAAATATATTTTAATGAAATATTCAATTATAATTGTATTGTATTATATTATTATGTGTGAAATTATTTTTAGACTCAAAGAAATGTTAGAATATATGATTTAGTTAAACAAGAAATGGTGAAAAAATTATTGTCCAATTCTCAATGGATATCAACGATGGCTATACATCCTGGTATGGTTATTTATAATTTTATTATATGATGTCACACGTATGTATTTAATTAAATCATTTTCTATACATTTATTTTTAGGTGGTGACAATATTTTGGTTGGTACCTATGATCGTAAAATGTTATGGTTCGATTTGGATTTAAGTACAAAGCCATATCAAACATTACGTTTACATGGCACTGGTGTTAGAGGTGTAGCTTTTCACAAACGTTATCCTCTTTTTGCTTCCGGTGCCGATGATAGAAGTCTCATTATTTCACATGGAATGGTTTACAAGTAAGATGAAACTAATATGCAGTTATTATTTTATTTTTCTTTTTTTCTTTCATATGTCAAAATTGTAAATATTAATAATAACGTCTCTTGATCATTTTCAGTGATCTATTACAAAATCCATTAATAGTACCATTGAAAAGATTATGTAATCATGAATCTTACAACGATTTTGGTATTTTCGATGTGATGTTTCATCCTACTCAACCATGGGTATTTTCTGCTGGAGCTGATTCAACTATACGAATGTATACATAATACATTTTATATTATAATTATTATTAATTATTTTAATACAAACAAAAAATAATAAATGTTCATATAAAATTCTGGAACATAAATATAGTTATATATATATATGATATATTTTTCATGAAAACTTAAATTACAACGAATAAAATATTAAAATAAAAAAAAAAAAACACGCGGTAGGAACTTATATATTGCGACAATAAAAATGTATTGAGATATATATAACAGATATGAAAGACTTTGTTGTAAACATTGGTTAACAGAATTTGTTAAAAAATATATATATCTGAATTTTTTAATTAATACGTTTTCTCTGTCAATACTATTGGATATATTATTTTAAGAATGTCGTCTATTAGAGGTAAGAAAAATAATCAAATGTAATATATAACTAAAAATATGAGTTAGATTACGTTTAAGTCATATATATTAAGATAAAGGAGAATGACCTAAACATTGCCATTCTGGTTGTCCACATTCACAAACTCGTCCAGCATGACGAACATGAAAAACGGTTACTATACCCCTACTATCGTCAAATTTACAAGTAATGTGTAAATTATGAATTAAAAAAGTATAAAATTGATTTCCCCATCTTTGTCTCAAATATACTGATCGTGGATCTTCTCTAAGAACATTTTCAATAGCTCTTCTTTCTTCTTCAGCTTTGTCTTCTAAAATTTCATTCAAATGTGTCAAAGCACGTTCGTTAAATACTACAGACAGTGTTCGTATATTTGGTCTCGATATCCATTCTGGAATTCTAACTTCGTAAGAAGCATTTTCTCTCAATTCGTTAGTACCTATTAAATTGACATCCTCTCTTTGTAATGAATTATTATCTGTAGTAGTTCTAACGGATACTGGAAAATTAGATAATGTTTGAGACGGTGTTAAAGTTTGCGGTTGAAAACCTTCTTCACCATCTGGAGCTTCTCGAATTCCCATACGTACTGGAGAATTGTCAACTCTTGAATTTAACGCACATCTATTTAATAAATCTAAATCTGTACCACAGACGGTATTTGGTCCATCAGCTCCATCCAAGAGTCTGGAATTACGTGAAGTATGAATTTCCGTATAATTATCTCCATCGTTTCTCAATGTATAAATTGAATCGATATTATTTTGATCATTGAAAGATACATTTTGTAAGGTTGTATTTAAATCTCCTATATCATCAGAATCTGATTCCAAATTACGTACGTAAGTATTACTTTCGATTATTGTAGTAAAATCTGATCTTGAATTGGACGATGTATTTACAATTGGATTTGATATTTCATATGAATTAGTACTTTCATTATTTTGTAAAGTATTCTCCTCCGAATGAATAGCTGAAGTTTGAATATAATTTCTTGATTCTAAATAATTCTCCAAATTAGGATGATATCCTTGAAATTCTTCTGCTTGTAATCTAAGGGCAATTTCTTCGTCTCTGGAAACATCCGTTTCTTGAACTATGTTATAAGAACTATTTCTAAGATATAAATCGGAAAGTCTATTTCTCGTATCATTATTTGATTCAAAATTAGTATTTAAATTGGATGTTTGATCTTGAGTTAAATTAATACATTCTTCCATATATTCAACCGATTCCATCTCATTCGATGGATATTCCATTAATCTATTGCACAATTTTTCAACGTGTAATGGGTTGTCATATTGCGGTATGTAAGGTTTTATATCCAATACTGGTGTTTGATCTACCATATCTACGCCCTCAAAGTAAATAGTATAATTATCAATTTTTAATATTTTCACTAAACTCAAACCAATAGGACAAGGACGATGAGGAGAACGAGTAGAAAATACACCTGTTCTGATACCGTTCAATCTTGGCGGAGCAACTTTAGCACGAGTATGCGTCGAATCATTTCTATGGAAATGAAATATGATCCTAAGAAAAAAAAATAAGTTATGTTAATTGTTATTATATAAAAATATGATTTATAATATAATATATAAATATATAGTTTATCTCTCTATTTCAGTTTACCATAAATGAGAAAAATCTTGTAATCCTTGAAGAGCATGATCAGGATTTGTAAACACCGAATTATGAATTAATATTTTGCCCGATGTTCTTCCGGAAACTCCAGGTTGTCGTGGTACACCTCTTTTATTGGGAAAACATGTAGAAATTATCCCAATTGGTTTTAATTTTAAAGTATCCTCTTCGTTACTTGTACCAGGCTTCACGTCTTCCAATGATATCTTCTTCGATTCCAAATTGGTTGTACCATTTTTACATAATTCCAACAAATGTTTAATACTGTTAATATCTTTCTCGTGCATATACCGTAAACTTTTTATTTGTTGCCTGAAAATGATACGTTAATACAATATTACGTTTGATAGGTTATCTTCAAAATAAATTCATTAAAAGTTTAGCTATAATAAGAATAATTAAAAAAGTGGGTAAGAAAAATAATAAAAAAGAAATAATACCTTAAATTATTAATCTCGTTTCTAGCCGCCGTTAATTGTCCAAGCATATGTTTCATATTTAAATCAGAACTTTGACAGTTCGATTCCATATTTTAAATTTGACTGCAAATATGTATTACCGGCATCATCAAAGATGATGATATGATATAAGAAATATTATTTCAAAAGAATTTGATTCAATATTATAATTCATATAAATATATTATTCAATTTTATCATTACGAATAGCATAATATACGGTAAGTTTGTATTTTTCACGTATAATTAATGTTTGTACTTTTTTTAAATTAAACGTACACGAGCACACATATAACACACATACATAACACGCTTAAGAATTATAATCAGGAATCGATAGTGTACTACCATGTACGTAAGTATATGTGTGTTAGTTGTAACGACGACCTTACCATGAATTTGCATTTATGACGTAAACATATGATTAATATTTATAATCAGAATGACTTTGATATATTTTCTTTAAAGAATTAATTAAAATTGTTATAAAAAAAATAATAAATATATTCTAAAAGAAATCGATTGACGAATAGAAGGAGTCCATTTTTTCGGCATGTGATTGGTTCGTGAATCCTTGCGCGGACCAATGAGAGTCGACCTCAGCGATTAATCGCGATTCTCTATATCGCATTGAGCTACCTAAACAAAATGGCGACCGTAGAAAAATTTTAGTGAACATGCAGCTTATTGATCCCTGCAATAAGTGTGACATATATATACATTTATATTTATATTATTTGCAAAAAGAATCTCGTTAAAATTAATTAAATAAATATATATATATATATCTTTTTATTTTTAAAATCTATTTTTAAAAATAAAATACATTGAGAGTATGAATTTAATAAGACCGATCGTTATCATTTCAACAAAAGTTAACTTGTTATATAATATATGAAGTTTCTATGCATAGTGCTTGCATTCCCAATTCATGTGAATTCGCCGGCTGTGTTAACGGCTTAACATGGCTTAACACATTATCATCTTCGATCGTATTATATGACAGTGATTTGCTATGGTCATTTAATGCACGTTATACTTGCATGCCATACCAATTACTTTTAAAACAATTACAATCAATGTTGTTTCAATAATTAAATGCGCATATATGTGTCAAAATATTAACACTTGGCATATCGTAAACACACAAATAGTAGTCAGACTGTTTCTAAAAGAGAAGAGAAAGAAATAATAAATAAATTACTAGATTACTATTTGTTAGTGAAAATACAAAGGTTTGTAACGTTAAAATATTTGCACAATTAAATAATTTATATTCTTTTTTTTCTTTATCTCTCATTATTAATTTCTTTATGAATATTAGTAAAGTTAACTTTGATCTCACATATATATATCCTTTATTAATCATTCTAATATTAATCTCGATCATTATTTAATACAGTATAAAGCAATTATTAAAAACACAACTAACAATATCCCGCATTGATTGACGTTTGATAGAAAAACAAAAATGGATTTCTTATGCAGTTATACAAAGTTCCAGATGTGATGTGTCATTTTTGATGTGCATATACTCCTTCCCTCTTTTTTTTCTTATCATCTATCTCTATTCGTCGAACGAAGAAGACGTGCGTGAATAAAGATTGAAAGTAAATATTGTATTTAAATATTTTTTATAAATACTTAGATGATTTTTATGGTTTATTCGATCAAATTTTAGTTTTTTTTTTATTTATTTCATTCGTTTAAATAATGATTTTAATGAATAATAAATATTGATATATAAAAGTTATATTTGTGCGCGTGTGTGTGTGTGTGTGTATGAATTTAAAAGATACTTTGGTAAATAGTATGATCATTAAAAATAGATTATTATGAAAGAGACAAGAATTGGAATTTAATAACTGCTTTAATGTTAACGTTCTCGTAATTGTGTGATATAACAAAATAATAAACCTTAAATTATTAACATTTATAATAATGAAGAATCTTTATATGTGTCTTTAATCTCCGTCATATGTCATCGTGTTGTATTAGGTTCTATATAGTTGCTAATGGTCAAAGGTTACAAATCTTTATTTATATATAAAGTGATATAATATTAGGTTAAAAATGAATAGTATTTAAAATAACAAAATTTACTAATACGTTATTGAAAGTGTTATTTTAATATAATATTGTGTTTAACAATTCTACAAATATACATATAATTTATTTTCCACAGTCAAGAAACACAATGGCATTTCACGAATTAGTAGAAGCAGAATGTGGTGTTCCCAGTTCGTTGATACGCCTTACTTCGCATTATGTGAAAGATCATGGTTTCAAGGAAGAAGGATTACATCGTCCTTTTATACCACCAGAATCATTTCAACCAACAGATTCTGAACAATTGGTGAAACAGTTTATTGAAGAAACTTCATGTCCACAAACGTTTCGAATGGATAATTTATTACAAGAAATGCGTGAGATAGATCAAAATATACAACCACCTGTAGCAGCACCAGGAGTAGTCAAGGAATTAACGGGTTCGGATACATCTTGGGCGAATCAATATCTAGAATCTGGGAGACACTTTGTTGTAATTTCTATTTTACACATTTTACTTTATTATATATTTTGGTATTAACATTAATTCGTTGAACGCCAGCCAGTCCATACATAAATCATGTTTTATGCATCAGTGTGTTATAATTATCATTGTTTATTTCTTGTTATATTTTTTATAACATACAGACAATGATTAATATACAAAATCAGATCAACAGATTGACTTTGCAAAAATTTATTTAAAAGTCAGTATCATTTGTTTGTCATAGACAAGCATTTGCAAGTTCTGGCATTCAATGCGTTAATATTATTTAAATTGAATATATTTAATATATTGGTGTGAAACAAATGTTTTGTAGGAACATCATGCTGATGATATTTGGAATGCTTCAGCGATGAAAAACAATCAACCTTCGATTATTCAAGCTCAAGAAACCCACGAATTTGGATTGGATCCAAAATGGGCGGAAGAATATTTGGAGCATAGTATAGATAACGTAGAAAATAAAATTACCAATCGTGAAGTAGCGGAAACAATAGATAATAATGATAAATCTAAATTGACTTATTCGAAATTTATGAAATTTATGAGACAGGAGGGTGAAGTTTTGAAGGATGTTGAATTATCATTACCAGATTCCGATAATATGGATAATTGGACGGAAGAATATATCAATCAAAAAAGTGATCAAAATACATCAGAGAATACTAACGATGAAAATAAAGTTTTGAATAAATTAGAAGAAGATTTATCCGTGGCTGGTACTTGGATAGATGAATTTGAAAAAGAAAATATGTTTTCTGCTGGTAAAAATAAATAATATTATTTTTGATTAGTAAAATATTAAATCAAAATGATATTTGAAATTGAATTGAATCATTTTAGATGCCGACAATTACGAGTCTACGTTTTGGACGCGTCTTCAAAACGAATGGGATAAGATATCATCGTCGGATGATATTTCAACGGTAAATCCATGGATATCAGATGACGAAGCATATTATGAACCATTTAAGGATTACGTTTTTCACGATGAAAATCCTATGAAAAATTTGCCAGATGCATTGGAGGAAGGTATAAAAAGATTGAACGCTGGTGATTTGCCTAGCGCGGTACTTTGTTTTGAAGCAGCTGTACAACAAGATGAAAATAATTCAGAAGCTTGGTTACTTCTTGGCAAGACACAAGCAGAAAATGAGCAAGATCCTTTAGCTATTTCTGCATTAAAACGTTGTCTGAAACTTGATCCATTAAATTGTACAGCTTTAATGGCTCTTGCAGTTTCTTATACAAACGAATCTTATCAAAAACAAGCATGTTTTACGTTAAAAGAATGGTTATTGAAAAATGAAAAATACAAACATCTTGTTATCACGAAAAGTCCCACAGAAGAAAACAAATTAAAATTCAACAACGTATCAACAATTTTATTCGAGTAAGTTTTCGGATATAACATATTTTAAATTAAAATATATATATATATAAAGAACAAAGAAAGAAAGGATCTTCCTTTTTTTGTTTTTATTTATAGTGATGTACACAATGAAGTAAAAAAATTATATATAGAAGCAGCTAGAATGATTCCTCATGATCAAATAGATGCCGATGTTCAGTGCGGTCTTGGCGTGTTATTTAATTTATCTAGTGAATTCGATAAAGCTGCTGATTGCTTTCAAGCTGCTTTACAAGTGCGGCCTGATGTATGTACATATATATTTCCTATAGAATAATATTAACACATTGTACGCCGGCCCCGCGAAAACGCGGGTTTCTGAGACTGTCGCTTGAGCGCCGGCCCCGCGAAACCGCGGGTTTCTGAGTTTGTCGCTTGAGTAGCTGCCCCACGATGGCGCTCAGGCTTTAAATGTCTCTTAGGTCGCCGGCGTACAATGTGTTAAGCATGTTGTATTGAAATAAAAAGTTTGATTTAATTGTAATACTTGTACAAACTTGCTGCTAGGCTAGTAAGAGTACAATTTATTTGAATTTTTTTCTTTTTTTTTGTAGGATTCTAGATTATGGAATCGATTAGGAGCAACATTAGCTAACGGTCAACGTTCAGAAGCAGCAATAAATGCGTACCATCGTGCCTTAGAATTATCTCCAGGTTTTATCAGAGCACGTTATAATCTTGGAATTTCTTGTATTAATTTAGGAGCATACAAGTAATTACAACAATATATATATATATCATTACTTTGTATCATAATATTAAATTTATTATATTATTTTTTTGTATAGGGAAGCCGGAGAACATTTACTTACAGCTTTGAATCAACAAGCTGCTGGTAGAGGAGTTCATGGAGAACACATAACACCTAAAGCAATGTCTAACACAATATGGTCGACTCTTAGGCTAGTTTTGTCATTGATGCACAAACATCCTTTGTATGAAGCCATAGATAATAGGTACTTTTTGTTTTGTTTAAATGTTATTAGATATTTAACACATTGATAGCCGGCCCCGCGAAAACGTGGGTTTCTGAGTTTGTCGCTTGAGTAGCTGCCCCACGATGATGTGGATTTTTTTTTTGCTGGTATGAATGAGTGTCATACACATCGATTTGTATTTATTTGCTATGGTTACGCCGATCTTCATTTGTTATACCATTAAGTGGCCGATACGTTGCCAGCGTTCAGGGCAGTGCTGTCAGATCGTGGGTAAATCTTACCCTCTCCCTGTGCCACTGGGATTGCACACAATGAAAGTTTTCCATGTCCGTGTGTTTGGGATGTCGAGGAAAGCCGAGTGTAACCGAAGTTGGCGGTTGGCCACGAAGTGGCACACTATGAAAGCGACTCGTGTCCATGTGTTCGGACGACACGAGTCGCTTTCATAGTGTGCCACTCCGGCGTGCCCGCTAACTTCGGTTACACTCGACTTCTTTCGACATCCCAAACACACGGACATGGAAAACTTTCATTGTGTGCAATCCCAGTGGCACAGGGAGAGGGTAAGATTTACCCACGATCTGACAGCACTGGTTCAGGGCCTGAACTTCAGGCTTTAAATGTTTCTTAAGTCGTCGGCTAGCAATGTGTTAATAATAGACTATTGATAAATATTAAGTTATTTTAAATATCATTAAATATATATATAAACATCGTGTAAAATTATTTCTTAAGTTTATCTTTTTTATTTTACAGAGATTTGTCAAAGTTAAATAAAGAATTTGAGATTGTATAGGCAGTGTTTCTGCCTTTAATAGAAAATACAGAGATAGAAATGATTTGAGTATGAAATAACTGCATTATTATATAATAAAGGCATGTATACTTCTGGAAACCTCTGGGATGTAGTTATTATAAAAGAAATACAGTTTTTTCATTATTGAAATATAGAAAATAAATGAAATAAAAGATATTTTACATAAATCACAAAGAAGTTATAATATATGCGTGTAATTGTACATGACATAATAATATAACGTTCAAAAACAACTTTTCTATTTATATATATTTTGATCTTACAAGGGTGATTTTGATACTATATTTACATATATATAATAACACACAATAATATGAAAATAGTACTGGAATCTCTTTTATCACAATGGAATTTATTAATTCTTCTAATACATGAAATTATTAAGTTCAATTGTAATAATCTTGTTGGATAAAGAAAAAAAAATATTGTTACCTTAATAAGTCAGTTGTAATGCCATTAAAATAATTATACTCTCAATTACAAAGTTGTTGTGAAGAATTAATTATTAGCGAAGTTTTAATCGTTGTGCCAATTTATCGTTGAGATAATTAATTCACTGTTTTATACAGATATTAAAAAAAAAAAAAAAAAAAAAAAAAAACAAACAAATAAAATCAATGGAAAAAATACAACGTGAATAAAAAAAATATAACACACGGTTATATTATAAATAAGCAAAGAAAAATTAATCATTAATTTTTAAACGAAAATCATTAACTCTGTGCATTAATGGAAAGATGCTGGCCATTATCCAATATTAAAAAATATTATATATATATGTCATATTAACTCAGTGATATATTGCATGGTAAGTGAATCAAAACAAATTCTTGTTGTTTTTGTTCATATTATAACATAATGAAAATTATTCAACAAAATATTAATGAATTAATTTCTATAATAATTATTATACAATATTTTCTTTTTTTCTTTTTTTTTTTTTACTTCTATCTTCGATGAAATTTGTTTTATCAATTTTAATCTCTACAGATCTACTGCATATTTTTTATTATAGAAAAGAAAAAGAAAAGGGGAAATGGATATTATTATTAAATGAATGCTAAAATTGTGCAGTATATGATTAAAATTTGTATTTATATATGTATATATATAGATTTTTGTTTGTTTGACAATAATAATTTATAAATATTTCAGAAACTCTCTAACGCAATTATATTGGATTTATAACAAAGAAAAATTATTTCTAAAGGCACATCAAAAAGAGTTACATATTTTATAATACAGATATTAATCATGGAACACTAGGTTGTGTGTAGTAATCGATTAATGAATTTAATAAAAAAAAAAAAAAAAAAAAAAAAAGAATTATTATTTTAACGAATTTTACTACTTCTATAATACATTGTTCTTCCCTATATATAAATATATATATATATATATATATATATATATATAGCAAATAGGATATATCAAAATTCTATAATACAAGATCAATTTCTAGATCAATAATTATAGTAATTTAATTGAACAAATATATTATATTTAATGTTATTATTTCTCTCGTATTAAACATCAATTGATCCATGCATTTAATTTCAAATAATCCATCCATTTTTATTTCAAGATACCCTTTCTTTATCAACAAAACAAGTCAAGTTTTATTAAAATAGAAGAAAAAAATAATAAGATCACACTCGTATCGAAAAGTTCTTATTATCGTATTATAGACAGAGAAGTTAAGTATTATTCGGTTAAAAAAAAAAACAAAAAACTGTACAACAGAGGAACGGTAAAAATGCAACTTAGTTTTACTTGAACGTTGTAAAAAGATATGCAGAACACTTGTATTTTTTCATGTGTATATTATTATACGTATACCCTATATACTACTATTTTAATTACACATGCATAAATATTATGTGTTTTGATAAAAGTCTTCTTACAAATGAATTTTATAAAAATCACAAGAGACGCACTCAATGTAAGAGGGGCGGGGGCAGGGGGTGGGGCGACGGGTAATTTCATTTTATCAAAATTTTCTAATCAAATTTCACAATTTTTAGGGAATAAGAATCTGTTTATCCTATTTGCTTCAGAAACAGTATATATTTAAATGTAAACTACAATAAATCTCTTTCTCTCTCTCTCTATCTCTCTTTTTCTTTCTCTCTCTCTCTCTCTATATATATATAGAACATTGCAACAGCTGATTATATCATAATTTTTCGTTTATATAATTTTCATTTTTTTTTGTTCTTTTTTCTTTTTTTTTCTTTTTTTTCAATTAATTTCAACTAATTTATAACATTTCATAAATCAAAGGATATGCTCAACACGTTCCCTTTTTTTAATTTTATTTTTCTTTTTTTTCTTTATAGATAATATACTTTTCAAATATTTGATGAAAGATAGGATGCTGTTGTAGTTGTAGTTGTAGTTGTTGTTGGAAATTTAAATAATTTATTATACTAATGAAATTTTTGTTTTATCCTAATAATGTCTAACTAATATATAAGTTAATTATTTATCAAAATTAATATCACAGTATTATATAAATTATTTCAACATTTGTGGTAATAAAATTTGTGTTAGATGAGAACAATTTAACTTAAATTTTGATAATTATTGAAATAAGATATAAATTATTAAACAAAAATTACAAAAAAAATATTATATGGATTTAAAATATTGTTTGTTGTGTTTTTTTCTTTTTTCTTTTTCTTTTTCATATTATTCGTACACATCGTAGTAGGATTTGTTTTTAATTGGTATGATATATATTTGATTTCTATTTTTCTTCTTTGAAATATTTAAATGTCTTCTTTATTATTATATCGGTGTAATTCCACACATATAACTTTCTAAATCCTTGTAATAATTGTTGTATACTTCTTCAAATTTATTATTTCTCTCTCTCGTTCTCTCTTTCTCTCTCTCTCTCACACATTTTCTCTCTTTCTTTCTCTCTATTATATAATTTATAAATAAAAATTACCTAGGATGAGTTTACAACTTCAAAGTTGATAATAATTGTTGGCTAGTTTCTATTATTAATGATTTGACATGATCCGCATGCATAATTTGAGTACACATTTCGGTACATTTTTGAAAAGCCACCGTATTATCTTTTGGTAAAATGTGATGTAGACTTTTTAAAGATAAAACGTGTGGTAAATGATGTAAAGTTTCTGTAATTATAAATTGTATCTAAGCATTAAAGAAAAAAACAAAAAAGAAATTACATAATAATATCAAATAACATAAATATATTCCCTAATAGCACAAAATATTGAAAAATATTGAATACGTGTGTATTTAATATTAAAAAGAGATTTAATGTCTTTTTAATATTAAATACACATGTATTCAATATAATTAATGAATATATACTGTATATAGATAGATAGATAGATAGATAGATTATATACAGTATATAGGTAATAAAATATGAAATAAAAGAGATTTAATGTCTTTTTAATATTAAATACACATGTATTCAATATAATTAATGAATATATATTGTATATAGGTAATAAAATGAAGAGAGGGACAAAGTTTGGGTGGAAGGAGGAGAGTACGGAGACTCAAAGGCGGGAGATGAAGATAAAGAAGGAAAGGAGGAGGTTGAAGGGAATGTAAAAGGATTGTAATCCTTCGGGGAAACGAATGGAGATTATTCTATTCTATTCTATAGGTAATAAAATATGAAATAAAAGAGATTTAATCTCTTTTTAATATTAAATATATATGTATTTCATATTTTATTACCTATATACAGTATATATTCATTAATTATGTTTTATGTTAATTCAGTAATTATTTATAAATTATTAAATACATATGTATTCAATATTTTTCAATATTTTGTGCTACTAGGGTTTTGTTAAAAAGCAAATTCTTCAAAAAATAACTTTTTCTTTTTTTTTATACATAATTAACTTACCTTTCATGATTTCGCTATACATGCAATGTAATTCTGCCTGTTCGGTAAACAGAGAAATTCTATTTTGCAATAACTCGATAAGATATTTCCATTCAACTTCTTTAGTATATTTGTCCTGAAATAATTGAAGAATAAATTTGATATAATTAATATTCATAAAATATATCAATAATTTAATTAACAAAATTTTTATATTACCTTGGCGTATTGTAATACCGCCTGAGGACAATTATCCATTAAAATGACTGTTACTTCTTCTGTATTTTGTATATATATTGTTTTAAGCGATAAACTTCCATCGATATTTTGAGATTCTAAAAATTGTTTAACTTCTTGTAAACATTCAAGCGGTAGAAATTCATAGGATAGCACGCATTGTAATTTGAACAATTCAGGATGAACGGTTTTTCCTGTATCGGGTGCTGCAGTCATATTAATGAAATCTTTAAAATCATTGGTAGTTAAAATTTTTTGATAATCCTTCATATAAGGAGGCATTTTATTTAAGTATTGTGGCCTGCATTTTGCAAATACAAAATCCTTGTCCATATTATCCTTACGTTCTTTGTTCTCGATACCATAAGTTTTAGTTTGAGTCAATTTACCCAAATACGAACGTACCAATAATTTGAATGCCTCTACCATAGCAAAATCAGAAGATATTTTATTTTTATTTATGTTAGATAAGTCGAACATCGATTTAACGTTAAAATAATTGTGAAAATATTTTTCTATAAAAATTTGTAAGGCTGCTGCAGCATTGTGCCCGTCTCTACCAACACGAGATGGTAGATATTCTAAAAAGGCTTGTAAAATTTGGTGCAATGATAAACTACTGTTATCTTCTTCTATTATTTGTATAAGTATATCAGCGAATGCAATAGTCTTCTTATGTAATAACATTCCGGCAAAATCTGAAAATGTAGGTACTAATGTACTTCTTTTTTTTACCACGGTCATCTCAAATAACAAATCCCAATGTTCCAAAATCATTTTTTGAATACATTGTACCGAAACGTGTTCTAAAATGTCTTCGGCATGATCTTGCTTTTGATTTTGTACGTACAATAATGCTAATGCAAGACGAATCGGATCACATATCTCATACGATAATAGTAAATTTATTAATTTATCTGTCATATAATCTCTCAATACAACACTTCCAAAAATTAGTTTCAATAATTCTTGTTTTTTTAATCTGCATATAATTTCTATAATATTGTGTCCTTGAAATAGGGTATCAGCTTCGGTGCCACATCTCATTATCATCAGAATGTCGGTTAAAAATATTATGAGACCTGGTGCATCCTGAGTTGATTTTCTTGACAAAACTTCAGAAGGTTTTAAACCTGACATTTTGTAATAAGGTATGCATAAATCCCAATCCGATTCATATTCTGAACGTATATAATAATCACCTAATAATGCACAAGATTGATTATACAAATTTTTTAATTTCAGCCAATTTTTGTGCGCCGTATCATCATCATCATTATCAAAACCATAACAAGAGCTATCCTTAGCTAAGCGTATCAGAGCATGGGCCTCGCCCAATAAATGTCTGTACGTACTGGGACTAGAAGATTTATGACTTCTTGCAGCATTTAAAATATCGTAGTATACAGTCTCCAACTTAGGTAAGATTAATGAATATAATGTCCAAGAATTATCAGCTTTAGCTAATAAAAGTAAATAATTTTTGGTATATAACAGCTTCTGTATCCCCAAAAATGGTTTCAATCCTATCAAACATACAGGTTCTGAGATACTTGGACAGGTAACTTTGTATTGATCAATATCGTTCAACATTTTTGCCACGTAATGTGATAAGCGTAATGTGTAAGATTCTAAACCGACGTCAGTCAATGCATGAAGTACTGTATGCTCAAGTGCAATGTAATTAACAGGTGCAGTAAATGGATAAGTCGTTAAACAAGTTGCATCTAAAGGACTTGCACTTGTCGCTGAAAAATGATAAAGATATCCTTCTTGTATCGTACATACAAAGCAACTTACACCTTGTAAGTATTTGTATTTATCAGATCTTAAAATAGATTTCTTTATACAAGATCCATTACATTCCTTTCTCATATATAACGGTTTTAACACGGAGCATTTAAAATACTCCATATTTCTATCTACTTCAGATTTATTATTAGCAGTAGCAATTCTAAGCGATAAGAGATTTTTTACAGTATAATTTTCAGACCAGCCAGAATCAGGTGAATTAGTTTTAATAAAAACTTGCATATCTGGCGGATTTAAAGTAAAAGGACTAAGAGTATGTCCAGGACCAATTCTTTCCAAACTTATAGATGGAAAATTTACGGTCAATGGTTGGGAATTTGTATCAATTATTTCTTGAGTAACCAACCTTTGTAATTCTTCTTTCTCATTATATATTAAATGATCCCAGTCGATAAGTTCATTATTTGTTTTTGATTTGATTTTCTTGATATCCATTATTTCCGATTTGCACCATGTATTTATTTTTGATGTAATATTTTTTTTGTTTTTACTCTTTGTATTAAGCGCATCATTATTCTCTAACGTAACGTGTTGTTGCTCCAAAGCTTTGTGCTTTAAATTTGTTGCTTGAACAGTTGTTTCTTGGTCCTGATTATTAGACACATGATTACTATCTACAAGCGAGGAGTCATTAGATATTGAAGTTTTATCAATAGATGATTCGTTGGTAGACGTTAACGAACTAAGTTGATCTATATCTTCATACATAGAATTGGTTAATCGAAAAACGCATAAATTGGTACTATCCATAATAATTATAAAATCTTCTGCAATTTCCATATGCGTTGGGGAAAATGAAAATCCTATGGACCAAGGTCTAGCCTCAAAATCAATAAATTTCAATTTAGACAATTGTTGCGTTTCAACTTTGTATTCATGAAGTACAGCGGTATTACCCGAAGCAACTAACAAATTTCCAGTACTTTGACAACAAGCTATTAACGATGGTTGCATGCTTAAAGGCAATTCTATCATTTCCAAACTATTTAATGGTCGATTTAAACTTGGAGTCACACGACCAGCAATTCTAGCTCGCATCGGTTGACTTTGATCCTTTACCACCGCCCAATTTACATATATTCTTACAAAATTATTAATAACTTTGTTCCCATGAGTATTACTTATATTGTCTCTAGAATATTTTGATTCTAATGTCGCAACATAATCTCCTTTAGAACAATGTAATATTTGATTGATCATATCGACGGTTGGAAATATTGTATGCAATTTGATGTCAGACGGCATCAGTTCCCATACTTCAACGCAATGCGTTGAAAGAGCTAACAATAACATTTCCCGTCCATTAGTTGTTGCAACACATGTTGCCGTTGATTCTTCAATTTGGGTAACGTTCTGTCCCAAGAAATTATGTACCGTTATAACACGCACCATTTTTACTTTGCTATGATATAACCTTTCCAAGCATAATTACAGAATAATTAAATCCTTTGTTTTTGAGAAAGACCTATAATATTAAAAAGAAATAATAATAATATAAATTATGCGTAATAATAGCATACATAATTTATGTTACCTCAAATATGAAACTGTACTTTTACCTTGTAAATAATCAAAAAAGAAATTATATAAAATCATCATTATTTCACGTACATCTTGATTTTTTTTTTATAAATAAAAATCTAATAATTTTGTTCCTAATAAATATATCAAATTATTATTTTTCAAAGTTATATTATTATATTTTAAAGTTATCTCTAATAATAGCTTTTATGTAGGTTCAATAAAGAATGACCATTACGATTAATAATAACGAACTTATTGGAATTCACTTGTGAATGGTCTACGAGATAAATTCTTCGTAATAATTAATTATTTATAATTAGTCTTTTTATATTAAAATTAATGTATACGGTTACACAGCTATGTACACAAGAAAGGTGTAGAAACATGTCAAGATCAACACTCGACTTGCTCGACATTTTCCATTTATGTTGCACATGCGCAGATTCGTTTACAAATACATAGCCCAAAATATAAGCTCCGCGCATGCGCCTTTATCAGACAACCTATTGCTCTTTAAATCATTAGAAAAAATACTTTTACTTTTGTTATATATATATATGACATTTTACATTTTTATTAAATATAATAATATTCAACAAATTCTGCATAAAAAGATAAAATAAAAATATTAACATTTGTAATAATTAAATATATTTAAAAGAATTTCTAAGCTATTCCACAGTTATTAATTATTTATAAATATACTTATAAAATACATACTTATAACATAACTTTAATTAATAATACAAAAATTAGTATATAGAAGATAATATATTTTTCTAGAGTTATATATGTATAGTTATAAAAGGTATATTATATATAAAATAGTATAAAAATAAGATGCATTACAATGTCGTCATGTTTGTTTATGTATTACGCATATATAATAACAAATTTTCTTCTTTATTAATTTATACCATCCATAAATTAGGACGTTTGTTAATACAATAATAACTATACATTACATATTTGTAATGCCAAATTCCATTGCTTATAACCTATAACTTATTTCAATGAAATAACTTTTTCAATATGGTCTTTAAGGGTTTCTAGTTGACGCATAGTTTCTGGATCTAAATCTGGTATATTCGACATGCGTAATCCATCATTGGGTAATAAGGACATAATGTTTCCATTACTCAAAGGTACATTAATATTAGCAGTTTTATCTGGAACGATAGCAGAAACTAATAATGGACTGCCTTGCATACTTAGTACCATTTCTCCTTCGCGTGGACGTCTGAGAACATTCAAAGGTGTATTTGGTTTAACTTTAGGAGTAATAAGATTATATTCGTTCTTTAGAAGCTTAGAAGGTGCCGGTGTCTTAAAGTTATTCGATTCTAGATCTAATTCATCTTTTTTCTGTGACTTGTGCGTTAATTCAGTATAAGAACATAGACGATTTTTGGAACTACTACGAGTTACTCTTCTTGGTTTATTTTCAGAAACTAATTTTTTAGCTCTCGATGCACGAGACGTACGAGATGTACGTGGTACATGGAACGTAGATCCTCCTGTTGTACTTTCTGTTACGTAGCCATCATCAGATGTAGCTGTAGCACGCTTGGTTTTCTTTGTTTTCAAAGTTGACGACGGTGCATAGAATATTGACTGCTCGTTTACAGATGATGTTACTTCGTTGCAATTTTCTTTCTCATTTTCTTTCCAGGCAATTATTTCACCTAAAGTGATTTGCTTTAATTCTGTTGGTATACCAGCTAGTTTAACATTGTGATAAGTCTCATAACTCTCTATACTCATTTTAGCTTCGGCATCTAATTTAGTCAATCTAAGTTGCAGTTTCTTTTGAAAATCTTTTAGAAACAAATCTGATTCTTCTGTAGATTCTCGGTTTTGTTTCGATTTACGTATCTGCTTTGTGCGTGGCATGCTTTCTAATTGTTAATATATTGAAAATAACAGAATCTATATTTAACTATATTATAAATAATAACTTAACTTAATCTAGTAAACTTTCTTCACTTTTTTATTGATTAGGCTCTACCCAATGTTTAAATTCTGTTTACCGCTATGGGCAGTTTCAACCCTTAAAATAATAATATATAAAGAAATGTTATTAGTAAGGTTATAAGAGGTATTGCCCTCTAGCGAGCAAACATATGAACAAATTCAACCATATTTGAAATTATTTATAATGATTATTTTACAATATAAATTTACGAAATTATTATAAATTGTATAATTAATTATTGAATTTACCAAATTATTAATTAACATATTGATTAATTAGTCTTTCACAACAACATTTATAATTTTAAATTTAAACTACACCGATACGAAGTACGTTACTCGTTAGAAAGTTTATGATTGGCTAATTTCATATGCATAAAGATGTTAAATCGATTATCGTTATGTTATGTTAATCTTACGATTGTTATAAAGAATTTCTTATTTTGAAATTTCATATTGTATAAATTATTACATTTTTATTGCTATTGTATAATGAATAGCAAAAATGCAAACAACCATTTTACTTCTCATTATAAAAGAAATGAACGAGAAGAAATGTTAATAGCACGACCATTGGATTTTTCATTCAAAAAAGCTACTAACTTGAATGGTATGTAAATCTAATGATACTATATAACAATTTCTTTCTTAATTATTTTATATTTATAATATTTAATAAATATATATTAATATTAATAATAACATTACTAACTAATTAAAAGAATTAGTTAATCAACAACCTCAGACGGTACGAACTGTTAAAGCACCAATACGAACGTCCAAAGATCGTTTTGCAACAAGTACAATATGGTTGAGTAATAATTTATTAAGATCCATGGAAGGACTTGAGAATTTTACCAAAGCAGTTCTAGAAGATCCAACTTGTTTAAGTTGGTTAGATCTTTCATTTAACGCAATCAATGAAATCGGAGTAGACATCACAAAATTTCCTAATTTGAAGATCCTATATTTACATGGAAATAACATTTCTAATATAAATGACGTATTAAAATTAAGAAAACTCTGTAATATGAGAGCCTTAACGTTGCATGGAAATCCAATAGAAACTTTATCTTACTACAGAGGTTATATAATTAACGTTATGTCACAATTAATCAATTTAGATTTTTCTCCAATAACTATGTCCGAAAGGAAACGACCAGTACCTGCTGGATTTTTTAAAATAATACAACCTGCTTTGTAAACGTAAATATTTAATATAGTTTATAAAGTATCGTATTATAAATTTGTGGAAAAATTAATCAATGGAAATAAGATATCGTATGCATTTATATACTAATTTTTATCTGATCTAATAATATTTTATAAGAAACATACATTTATTAAATTTTATCTGCAACGTTAGATTATTATGTTCTCTCTTTGTCTTTTACTCAGGGCCGTACAGGCTTGAAGATCTTGGAGATATAATTTAAAATTTTTTTAAATTAAATTTGATATTATAGTATATGATATTAGATTATTAATTGTTAATAAACCAAATGTGGACCATAATTATTAATTTTTTTATTATTACATGACATTTATTTTTTCTATACACAACATATCGATTACTTTATTTTGATTGGTTCTTATTTTTATTGATTGGTCATAAGCTTATTTCCATTGGCCAATGAGTAACACGTGCGTTCTGGTTGGTCCAATAAGAAGTTGGGATCAATCACGAGATGGCATTACGAACTACCTAAAGGAACGTGTATTATATTATCAAATATCATATGGCTAGTTGTCTATTCTTGAAAATAGTTAGCTTCTCGGATTGTCACTGATAAACGTCTTTAGATAGAGAAAATTACTACGTTTCCTTCATTATTGTGAATTTTATTATATTTATTCAAAGTATGTATATTAATATATCGTCTGAAATATATAATAATTCAAGTACATTGTATAACATTAGCTTTTGATTAGAATTTTATATACAAGTTACATAATAATTTGTCTATTTTTTAACAAAAAGCGTTAGAGAAAAATATATTCAAATTTTATATTTTAATAATCATATTTTTCTTTAACTTTTTATGTGATTTCATTTTGAATTATATAAAATAAAATGATTACCAAATAATTAATCATATATTTAGTGATTTAGATTTATCACTGTTTTTATTTTCCTTCCTGAGATTATAGAATAAAGCATTGACTATAAGAAAAAATTTTCTTTTCTTTAGATGTCTTCTGCTGAAGTAAAAGCATTACCCAAACCAAATCTTCGTAATTTGCTGTTAAGAAAGGTGAAAATAGCTTTTATCGGTATGACAGTAACTTCAACTCTTACAACATTAGGCTACAAAGTATTTATTGGTGATGCAAGGAAGAAAAAATATGAAGAATTTTACAAGTAATATAAGCATTTTTAATACTATGAATTTTCTGTTATACTGTAAAGTTTATATTTTCATTTTATTTTATATCCTATTGTTATACAAACGTTAATTTACAGAACGTACGATCCAGAAGCAAGTCTCAAACGTATGTGCGAATCCGGTTATATGCAGTCCTGTGGAGATACTCATATAGTTTATGAGTAATTATTTGAATAATGTACATAGTTCGTCATAGTAAACCGTATTCATATAAATATAAATTAATTTAAATAAAATATACATCTGTTATATACACATGTCTATAATACATTAAACTTTTACATTAAATCAAATTTGTTATTTCTATATGATCGTATAGAAATACAAGGTTTTCATTAATATTTGTAATGTTATATTTTGTTTATGAATTAAGATTGTTTTATATGCTTCTAAATATTATAAGAGGTTATTTAAGGTTTAAAAGATAATTTTCATAAAAACATAAATTTATTTAAAATATTGTTAAGACATATTGTTATATATACATAAATTTTTGCAGTCTCAAGATATATATAATTCTACTGTTTAGAGAGAAAAAAAAAGAAAGATATTGAAATACGTTAAAAAAATAATGTTTCGTTGAATAAGATTGATGGTAAGTGTAGTAATGCACCGATATTTTGATATACTGATAGTAATAATAAGTAATATAAGAAAATATTAAAATATGAAAAAAAAAGTTAAAAGAGGATTTTTGTTAAACAAAGATTAAAAGATGCAATAAACGCACCTATGTAAAAATATAATTAATTTGTAAAAAAAATATTCATAAACTTAGGTTAAGATTCGTTGATAAATATTTTTCGTGAATATTGAATAATAATTCTAAACATTGGTATGAGGGGTTAAAGAAACTCTGATGTTAAAATAATTAGTAAGATGGCGCCGCAAAATTACCCAGCATGCCCTGCGCGATTGATTTGCGCATGTCAATTGTTCGCATTGCAAATGGCGGCTCCTTGTTATTGTTCATGGCGTTTTATGACTTGTCCCTTTATATTACCGATTATGTCAAGTTTTTTCTCAATCTTCGCCGCGCGCATTGTGCAGAAAGTGGAATAAGATACGCGCGGTGTATTTTAGGTTAAGATAAGTGCTTTAGTGGTGTGTCTCCGTACGATTTGGACGAGAGAAATCCCACACGAAATTGGAAAGAAATGGGGTAACGTTAAAATTTTCCTGTGTTCATACGGTATCAATTCATAGTATGTGAGGACTAAAATCAGCTTATGTGTTTCCTATAAACCTTCCATTGAATCTAATTTTATTTGGTAAGCGAACATAATAATGATACGCATTAAACATTCGTCAAATAAAAATTTTCCGGATCTTTTGACGGTCTATCTCAACATGCTCGAGCCCACTTCACGTACACCTCCCCCGACGGACAAAATGGTGGCCCCCCGATATCCAATGGTCTGGGTGCCTTATTTCGTCAAAAATCATTATGGAATTTCTCGATAGGCCTTTTATTTTTTTACATACTTACATTATTTAGATCAACTAAATACATTGAATTTGCCGCTTAGTACTATTTAAATATTCTATAACCTATTTTTGCTTATATAAAAATCGTGTGCCCCTGTCTAGTGGCCTAAAAGATTTTAATTGCCGTTCATAAATGGTGAGACTGTTTTCTTTCTTTCTTTCTTTTCTTTTCTTTCTTTATTTCTTTCTTTCGTGTTATTTTTTTTTAGTTTTCCCCATTTTTATTTCCTTTCTTTCCTTTTCTTTTTTTCGTTTTATTTTTTTTTCTTTCTTCTCATTTCCTTTTTTCTTTTAATATGTTATCTCGTCGTTGCACCGTGTCAATCGATTTAAAGAATAAATATTATAATCGTTTTGATAAAATTTTCATATTTTCTCATTATAATTATATTTAATTCTTTATAAAATAATAGACGAATTATAACCTAGTCATATTTATCCCTAGCATTTTGTTTATGACTAGCACTATCTCTCGTTCATATAAACATTACGAATCAACGATCGCGTTAAAGGATATCGGTATTATTTATATTATAATCTTTTAAATTAATAAGGTTACATTTCGAGTATCGTATGTTTGTTGTTTTATCCTATTGTTTATTTTCGTTTGTCCCTCCCTCTCCCCATCTCCCTTCCTCCCACCCACTGCCCCTCCCCTCACAAAATATTGCATATATTTAACGTATAAAATATGGTTGAGTCTTTTTAGAAAAAAAAAACAATAATTGATATGAAAAGTAAAATATATGATAGTTAGAAACTTATTTTTTTTTATTTTTATACAATTATTGTGTGTGTGTGTGTGTTTACAATTGATGTGCACGCGGATGAAAATATTTCATAGATTTTTATAAATTATCTAAAGAACATGTCTTAAATTTATATTTAAAAAAATCATTGATATGTGATAATAATAATAAAAAAAAGCAATATTTGTAATATTATTAATATTTTGAATGATGCAAAGATGCATATATATATGTTTGTTTAAAATGATTAACATGGATTATGGATAAGTGTAATATGTGTATGTTAATTCAAATACAAATGAAGCAATTGGTGGTTTGTGTATTAATAATTGTTTCGAATTTGGTTAAATTAAAATTATACTAGAAAAAAACAAACAATTTTATTAGATTGTTTTATTTGTAAAAAATAACGATTATAATTTATTGTTAACAATTAGTATAACCAATGGAACTCATACTAGCTAAAATGTATTCCATATTCAAAGATTTAATAAATACTAGATATTAATATATGAAAGCTTACAAGGTATATTGTACATATTTAAAGTTGTATATATTTTATTTTAATTTTGTTAATTTTAATCTGTTTATTTCTTCAATATGTGTTATTATTTCTTCCAATTAATTCATCATATATGATACGTACACATAAAGCACACATGAATAGAGATATTTTAGGTTATTTTAACTATATTAACATTATTATATTATATATCTTCTATTTAATAATATGCTTAATATTTATACTATATATGATTATGGGAAGTTATAAATATGGTCGTTATTATTATATTTTTTCTAATCTTTCTTTTTCGACCTTTTAATTCCATATAAATATTTTGAATGAAATAAGACTGTAATATTATAGTAGTTAAATGTATGCATAATATTTCTTATTTATTGAACTTTAATCATCATTTTTGACTCTTATTCTTTTTTCTTTTTGTAAACAGTAAGCAAGTGCATTAGTGCTGGAGTGGTTCGGAGTTGTCGGTTTACAACCGACGAAGAAACATCTCATCACAAATTTATTGTCTTTGTACCCAGAGGTGTTTACCTGGGTAGTTATGTGATTTATGATTGGTATGTATTCCTTTGTTTTGGTAATACTAAAATCAAAATCGTTTAATATTTATTTATTTTCTTAATAAAATTCATTATTAACATATATATTAAATTAAGAATGTGGATAAGAATTTGTTCATTAAATAAATAATAAAAATTATATAATACAGTCATGGCGGCAGATAGTGATGGTGACCTCATTGAGACGGTGGTAACTTGTGAGGGTGACCTTGGTGATCCAGAATTTCCACATAAATTTAAAACCATCGTTGACCGTCTTAAATCTCTACTTTGTAAAGGTTTGTACCATGAAACTATTGAAAACTATTATTTAAGATTTTTCTTAAAGAAGATTTACATGTTGTAATTTTATAATTTGTAAATAAGTTTTTGATATGATATAATAGTAAAATTATTTTTATCATGTAAAATAATTATTTATACTTAAAAGAACAATTATTTATCATTTGCAGAGAAAGGAGATGGTCTAAAAGTTAACAAAGTAGAACCATGGAATTCTGTCAGGGTTACATTTTCCATACCAAGAGAAGCTGCATTGCGGTTAAGAGAACTAGCAGCGCAAGGTTCTTCAACGCTTACTCAACTTGGAATTCTTTCTGTACAGGTTGAAGGAGACCAGGTATATTTATTGTTTTATAGATTTTAATAATATTATTGAATAAAATAGGGTACATTAACAGTAATACAAGTTTTTTCATTGCAAAATTAATAAAGTAATTAACTTTTTGTGGACTATAGCCATATATATGCGTTCTACATAATTGGGGTTAGGAACTCATATGTGCGTTTGACCAAAAGTTTCATATATGTGATATTAGTGTGTGATATAGTGATATATGTGAGCTGGTAATTTCAAACGACTATTACAACAGTGACTTGGTCCTACAGAATGCTTGGCTTTGAACCATCCTATACACCAAAATATACAACCATCCTATATGTATTTCTAGGTTATATCTTTAAGGATAGCAAGTCGATTTGGAGGCGAGGCACAAGAAATTGTCTTACGTTCAGGATCTTCGCAGGATACTGGAAATAAATCTCAGAATGAATCTACAAATAGTTCAGTTACTGCTGACAATGATCCTACTATAGCTTTACCTGGTCCAAGCAATACATCAACAATATCTTCCGCGTTACGAAATGTTGCTCAAATAATAGCAGCTAGTACGTTTGTTTAATATTACATAAATATATTTAAAAAATATATATATATATTTCATTATTGTTTTTTGTATAACATTTCAGGTACATCGTCAGAGAAAGCTCCTCAATTTCGTTCTCCAAATGTTGTGGCACCGACAGACTGTGATCCTATCCCACCTTTTCTTGCAAAACCTGTGCCGTCAACGGCTGGTAGTAATGGCGTTGGTACTTCTGGCAACCAACCGGTCACTAATTCTATTGCTTCATCCAGAAATAATTATAATGGTCCATTCCCGTTTGCCAGCATGACGCATGCTGCTCAAGCAATACATAGTAGAGAATCACAAGCAACAACAATAAAAAATACAATTCAGTTTAAGCAACATACACAGCCACCGCCGCCTTATCCAATACAAGATAATTTGGCAGCAGTCACAGCCTTGTCAAGCGGTCATACAACTACGCAAACTGTAGTTACAGTTGGACAATTGACGACTCAGTATAAATCACCGATTACCACAACATCTAGTCTGTCACCAAACAATGGTAATCATTTAACAGGAAATTCTAATGGTAGTGGTAATCAAGTTGCTTTATCAAGTCCATTACTTGTGAATCTTCTGCAAAATGATGCTACCTCACATTCAAATAATGTGATACCTGGTCAGAAAATGTTGCCACCAGCTGTTGTTGATAACTCAGGATTAGCAAATCGTATGAGACCTACGAAGAAGCCAACTGTTAGAAGAAAAGAACTAACTGTACAAAGTGAATCGCCACCGAATTTAGATTCGTTAAGGACAGAAGATCTGATTGGAGGATCAGCCATTATTGCGGATATATCTCAAAATTCACCATCTTCTGCATTTGCTGCTGTCAATGCAAACCAACCATCGTCGATTCCTCAGCAACATACGGTTAATATAGTTGGCAGTAGCAGTCAAAATATAATGACACCTCAAACTGTTCATCAAGTGCCAGTTGTTGGACAGATACAACAGATACAGCAACAAACACCACCAATACATACCCCAGTACAAATACAGCAAAAGTTTCCTATCAGACAAGAATTGACATACAGGCCTTCACAAATGCAAATACAGAGTCAACTTCCTGCTAGGCATTCGGTGAATGGACAAGTTAGAACACCTTTACAACAGCGGCAATTATTACTCCAACATCAACAGCAACAGCAGCAGCAGCAACAACAACAGCAGCAACAACAGCAGCAACAACAACAACAACAACAACAGCAGCAGCAGCAACAACAACAACAACAGCAACAACAACAACAACAACAACAACAACAGCAACATCATCAACTCTTAGCTCAGCAGCAACAATTAAGCCAACAAAACATAACTACATCACAATTGGTAACTCAGCAAGGACCTACAACGCAACAAGCATTGTTGCAACAGCAAAGTACTAATGTTCCATTGCAATCAACATCTTTACCTAATCAACCAGTTCTACAACAGCAACAAGTTCTACAACATCCAACGGTAACATTGAATGTATCCCAACAAAGGCTAAGTTACTTAAGTAATCAACGTCAACAAACTCCTCCACCATATCCACGGCAACCAATACCACAACAACCTCATTTAACACAGCAAAGTCAGACATTGAACGTACAACAGCAATTACATCACAATCAATTGAAAAATATAAATGTCAATACAAGTGCAACAACAGACTTTCGTTATGGGCAAAGTCAAAACATTCTCAGTAGAAATTATCAGACCTGTATCAGCAATGCTAATGGACCTACATGGAATGCACAAAATAGTTCCATTCCACAGGGTGCTCAAGTTAATACAACAAGGCTCGCAGTCTCTAATCAGGTTCCAGGTGCCTTTTCTCAGTGTGGCTCTACTATGAATCATACTCCTACGACTACTGCGACTGCTACCACAAATAAAGTGGAAACGTCAGAGTCCCCAAAACCTGAGGAGGAGACACCAGAGCCAGAGTATACGTCAACTGGAAAAATACGGCAATTTCTTATAAATCCTTTGACAGGTCATTTAGAACCGATGCCTAGTGAGAGCTCTGATTCGGAACCAGAAAGCGCAGTTGATAATCAAGATGATTTCTTTCCATTTCCATCCCCTTCAAATGATAGATCTAACTCTATCTTTTCCGACGACGATGCAGACAGTAATTTTTCAAGAAGAAACGATACCACGACCAATACAGATCAATCAGACTCCGAAACGACGGTTAAATCTACAGCCAGCGAAGGAAGTTTAAAGCATAGCAGAATAAAATCTACCAGAGATTCTGCTCACAGTCCGATGCCCGGAGAGAAGATTAAACTTCGTTTAAAGTTAGAAAAATCAGAACCAGTTACCCAAGCGTATAAAGTTGATGTATCATTTGTAAACACACCACCTGTTAGAAAAGTTGATAAATCGGTAAACAAAATGTTTACCACGGGTATATCTAGCTCAGGGACTGGTGATGAACCACGAGTGCCTCCCTTACACATTTCTTTAAGAGGACGTAATGCTGCTGTAGTACAAATTAAGAAAAAAGAAAAAAGTCTTTGAAAGATGGTGAAACTGACATAGCTAGTGTAAAGAGGAAAGGAAAATTGAAAAAAATGAAAGAATGTATAGACGGGAACAAATTGTTGCAAAAAAAATCATCTCTGAGCATGATTATAGGTACTGCCTCTGCTTCCAAACTACCCCTATCAAATTCAGCGATGATCAATAGCGCCAGTACCATTAATAAAGTTAATAATATTCTTCAAACTGTCGTCAAACCTAATGCCTTTAAACAAGAAATGTCAGTAGATTCTATAAGGCTGCAAGGTGCTCTGATCAAACCAAGTTCGAGTAAAAATAATGACGTAGATGATATACCTCTTAACAGTAGAATTCCATCTCCATCTAAACATAAATCTCCTATTTTAAATCAACCTTTAAATACGCCGCAACAAAACATAACGAAAAATCAAATGGAAGTCGATGTACAAAATCATACACATGAACACAAAATAGGGGGAGGTAAGATAATAAAAGAGTAATATCTTAAGTAATATTTTAAAACATATATATAATAATGTATTGAAACTTTTCTTTTGTTTTTTTTTTTTTTTTTTTTTTAGGTAAAACCAAAAGAAGAGATAACAAGAGGAAATCAGAATCTGGAGATGGTATGCATAGAGAACAAAATTTATTGTCGGGTGGTAGAATTTTAGATAATCAAGCCAAGTGGAGAAAACTCGGTTATAAAGGTGATTCCAATCAAGTGATACGAAAGTCTGATGCACTTTTAACAGGGACCGATTTCACAACTGTCAAAAAAGTCGGAGAAATTAGGAGAACCAGCGACAGCGACATAAACAGGTCAGCCGTGGAAAAGAACAATCCATTGAGCTCAGTGAATTCTAGATTGACGGAAATAAATGGTGTAAGAAGCGATTTAATTAATCAAGAGAAAAGAAGGCGTTTAAGTTTAATGGATGAAAAAGATTTGCATTCAGCAGGTAAATTTTAAACATTATTATAAATGCCAAATACATTATATTTTATTTTTAACTTTTTTTATTTTTGTTTTTTTGTTTGTTTACATTATTAAAAGCAGGTCTTATAATACCTTTTGTAAAATCCAAAGACTCTCAAAAATCATTTTGTAATTGATTTACAGAATGTCATATTACAGAGGCTACCAGTCAAAAGGTTGCTTCTGAATCTTCTTCATCGAACACTCTTTTAAGTATCAAGAATGTTACCAATGTACCTTATGAAAATGAAACACAAAGTTTAAAAACAAAAAACGTAATAATGCAAAGTGATTCTAATGCGTCGAGCAATACCGAAGCTAAAGTGTCTGTACACACAGATGCGGCATCTAAATGTTCTTCTCAACAGTCTGCAAACAGAAGTACAATGGTTAAAAATAAACCAGACATTGACAATTGCAAATTGAATGCTAATGTTTTAACGAAAAATCAAAGTCTTGGACAGAAATTGAAAAATCATGTGAATATTAAGAATGACACTAATGCTACTATTAACAGGCACAAGATAGAGCATTTTAATAACAAAAAAGTAACTCAAAATCACATAATAAAACAAGCTGAAAGAACTGTAATTGATAATAAATTGGATAATTCGCAAAGGATAAGTTTATTAAAAACATCACAAAGTTCAATAATCAGCAACACAGTGGACCAAGTTCCCAGACCTCAAAGCAATGATTTAGTTACTGGAAAGCCAACATTACCAATCGGGGAAATTAATGTAACTGAAGCTAAAGTAAAGCAAAAGTTATTAGAGAATACAACAGTTCCTATTGGAATTGGTGTGGACGCTAACGTAGAAAGAGTTGGTAGTGGAGGAGGTGGGGAAGATTCGGGAATAGAATCTATGGATGCTCTTTCAGAGAAATCACCTAATCAGGGGGAATCACCTTTACATAGGCCAGTGACAGAAGCAGTGACACAAAGTAGCACTAAAAGTGTTATTCAAGGGGAACCATCCCTGCCAACCACCAATAAGAACGTGCCTTCCTCAACTAATAGTAGTGATATGTGTTCAAATACCCACGTGGAACTTCTTAAGTCCAATGCCCCGCAAAGATTAAGTCCTGTGTCTGTTGCAAGTTATCTCGAAAATCACCTTAATTGCAATGTATCACATTCTAGTGAAGAAGATGGTAAGAATGTACCTAGTGAAAAGACACTAATGATATCAACTTCAAGAACTAGTGGTGACTTGGTTGCTAGTTTAGAAATAACTGAACTAAAAAAAAGTGTTTCTAATCCACTAGTGACAGGATCAGTGACTGTCGTGACCACTACTGTAAGCAGTGGAATGGATAGTGATAATTTATTACAATGCGCGCATCAACAAATAAGCAATTTTTCTGATACAGAAAATTGTAGCGGTAAATTAGAAGGTACTATTAACCAAAACGAGCAGGGTACGGCAAACTCTAAACAGGAAGTGTTAAGAGCTGCGGAAGATAAACTTGATGATAGTGTAAAAAAAATGGTAGCGGAAAGTGACAGTGCAATTAGATTAAGTGAAGAACCTCATGGACAGAATAATAATGGTGTGCCTCTAATTCAAAATCATGTTACATATAGTAAAGTTAAAACAGACAAACTCCTCGATAGTATGGTTACAAATAAAGCTAACACAGTGGCAGATAATACATGTCCAAATAATCAGAGTCGCAGTCCGGAAATCAAAGCAGAGCCTGTAATCAATGTTAAAGTGGACGACACAAGGCAAGTTGATCAATCAGATAATTCCAAAAGTAATGTATCATTGAACACAGGCTCCGCCGTTCAAGTAGAATCGTGTACCGATCAAAACCAAAAATCTAATGTACAAACTCCTCAACAAATTTCAGTCAGGGAACCTTCAATGAATCTTCAAAAAGTTACAGATGATTTGGTTAAGAAACTTGCTAACGAGGCCTGCGAAAATCTAAGTATCCAGTCACCTCTTGGCGAGGATCCACAGCCAATTAGGATTACACCGCCATTGTATACATATTCCAATCCGGTTGTTTTACAAAGAGACGAAACTCCAAGCCCAGCAGCACAAAATCTCGAAGTAGATACCACCGATGTAGAGCATGTCAAAAGGAAACGTAGAAGAAAACAGGAGTTGGAAGGTCGACAGGATGTCATATGCATCGAAGACAACGATGAAACACATTTTGTAGAAAGATTAAACTCCAATAATTCGGATGATTACATCAAAAGACCACCTAAATCTTTGCTAGAACAACTTTTAATAGAAATTCCAAGCGAAAGTAATGAAAAAAGATCATTGAGAACCAGATCGCAAAAATTAAACAGTCCGGATATTGCTAAAACTCCAAAAAGCAGCCCGCACGGTCCTAATAAGGTTGAAGAAAGACGTAGTATATCGCCTTATGCAAAGGCTAGTCCTAAATTGGGATCATCTAAGTTATCTCCTAATACAACAACTATGAAAGTAGGAAAAAGAAAAAGACAGGAAAGTGAAAGTTCTGTAGCATCGAGCACAGCCGATGATCCCCAACCACGACCAGGAAAACGAAAATGTTCGGAAAATGCTGCGGAGCTCATTAAGGCTTGTATGGGTCTGGACGAAACTGGAAACGTCAAAAAGCAAATACCTGGCAAAGAAGAACCCAAAAAGGGATTCAACATACTGGCTAAAACTAAAAGAGGTGTGTTTACTATATATATATTGTTTCCTTTTCTTTCTTTTTTTATAATGAATTATTACAATACTCTTAAAAGACTGCCAAAAACAGAAATATTTCTAGTTGTCAGTTGTCCTTGTCTATCAATAATAAATATAAAAAAGTTCATCGATTAGATTTATTCGCTAATTGCGTCTAATCGATCTGATAATTTTATATTTTTAGGTCCCATTGTGGTAGAAGTAGATTCTTCTGACGATGAACCATTGATTGAATCTGTAGGAAAAGCAAGAATGAGATTGTCAGATGAAACATCCGCTGCTTCTCCAAAGTCTAAAGATCAAAAGTAAGCAATACTGCTATGTGATTACGTGCAGCGTAATGTAAACTTGAATTAGCCGCACTTAACGAGAAGTATTCCATGTAAATGAATTGTTATCATTCTAGAACAAATTCAACTACAACTGTTTCTGGCAGTCCAATTAATTCTAGTAATATATCAAATTTCAATGCCAGTAATAGAGTGCAAAGAGAAGGCCGTTTATTAACAACCAAACAACCGAGTACACCGACAGCAGTAAATGCTGGAAAAGAAAGGCTACGCGGTACTTCAGTGTCAAGTAACGAATCAGTTGGAGAAGTCACTACTAGACGATCAGTTCGACAGAATACATCTTCACCATTAGCAACGCCGGCAAGCAATACAAGAGGTGCATCTAGATCTACGGAAGATGTAAATAGAAGAAAAACTCGAAGTGGAGCTGGTATGTATACAATAATGTTTGTTTCAAAATTCAATCATAATATATTTATTCATTTTTCAATATTATATACATTTCAAATAATATATCTCTAATTTTTTCTTTGTTTTATTTATTTACGTATAATATATTTTTGATATATTACGATTTAACACGTTGACCGCCACGCGCTAGTTTTCAAGAAAATCCCCGTGAGGCCGGCGCGCGCTGTTATACTACGCTACACAATAATGTCAATAGTTACTTATTGTAATAAAATATTACATTTAGAAAGAAATTTTTATTCTATGGAGAGAATAATCTTTCTTGAATGGAAATCATTCGAAATATTTACTAATATATTGGGTCTACAAGTAAGTTTCCAGCGTTGTTTAATAGATGGTGTCACGAGTAGATTCCGGGCAGAAATGTTAACAACATTGCATCATCATATTTGCGCATTTCTATCGGTGTCGTATATTTTATGAAGCAAAAACATGGCAAGTTATGTGCCAAATAAGCGTCATTTGCGGGAAGCGCTGCTTCTATCCTTTAATATGAAGAAAAGTGCAGCTGAGGTCTATCGTTTGCTTCTGGAAACTTATGGGGCGGAATGTATTGGTGAATCGACGTGTCGTGAGTGGTTCAAACGGTTCAAAATCAGTGATTTTGACGTTGAAGACAAGGAGCGCTCCGGAAAGCCGAAAAATTTTGAAAACGAGGAATTGGAGATTTTGCTGGATGAGGATCTGTGTCAAATTCAAGAAGAGCTTGCTGCATCATTGGGCGTCACACAACAAGTCATTTTCCTGCGCCTGAAAGCTTTAGGATTCATCCAAAAAGTTGGAAATTTTGTGCCGTACGAGTTGAAGCCGAGAGATATCGAACGGCGATTTTGCATGTCAGAAATGTTGCTGCAGCGGCATAAAAAAAGTCGTTTCTGCATCGTAGTGTCACTGGTGACAAAAAGTGGATCTATTATGATAATCCTAAACGCAAAAAAACATATGCAAAGCCTGGCGAGCCGGTCAAATCGACGCCGAAGCGAAATATTCACATGAATAAGGTCATGCTCTGTATATGGTGGGATCAGAAGGGTGTCATATATTACGAACTGCTTTCGAGTGGTCAAACCATCAAAGAACCATTGTATCGAACCCAACTAATTTGTTTGAAACGGGCATTGGCGGAAAAACGGCCAGAATATCAGACCAGGCACGAGTCCGTAATTTTTCACCACGACAACGCTCGGCCACATGTTGCTGCTTCGGTCAAAAACTACTTGGATAATAGTGGATGGGAAATTCTGCATCACCCGTCTTATAGTCCAGATTTGGCGCCATCCAACTACCTACTTGTTTCGGTCGATGCAGAACGCTCTTACCGGAATGCGCTTCACTTCAGTAAAGGGAATCAAAAATTAGCTTAATACGTTCTTGGGCTCAAAAGACGAGAACTTATTTTGGTCCGGAATTCACAAATTGCCAGAAAGATGGGAAAAAATTATATCTTTTGATGGACAATATTTCGAATAAAAAATATATAATCATTTTTTCAGAATGAACCCTCAAATTTTATGAAAAAACGCTGGAAACTTACTTGTAGACCCAGTACCTTGTAAGCACTAAAAAAAAGCGTCGGCCATACATGGCTGACATGGCGGTCAACGTGTTAAAAAGTATGAAATTAATTTGAATATAAATGAAGCTATACATATTATTCCCTATACCGTTTTAATTGAAAACACCTCGTACAGCGGGAACATTGTTTTAGTAACGGCTGAGGCAGCAGAACAGGCGAAACGGAGGCGAATATCCCGAGAAAACAAATGACCCTCGGGAAGTGACCTTGACAGTGATTAGCTACCGTCACTTGTCAAGGCCTATCCGTCTGATTATCTATCTGTTATAAATGGTTATTTGATCGCCGTGTGGCTGGACCCCACCTGGTGAATGTGTATGTGTCGATAGCGCACAAACATTGCTGTATATGTTTGGAGGTTTTTATAGCAGCAAATGAAACGCTGGACGGTGTAAAAAAACAAAACAAACAAAAAATATCAATTTGTCTAATATTACAAATAAATATTACGAATGATAGATTTTTTTTTTCTATACTCTGTACAAAGTTATCGAGTTTCCTTTTAATGATATATAACAAGAAGGAACAAGTTTGTATTGAACAATGTGTTTGTTACTAGATGTTACTTTCCTTAAATCTCTAAGAATTTTTCTAATCGTAAATGAAGAAATCGTGAAAAATATAACATGTGGGAAGAAAATGAGATATTTTATCTACTTTTTTTTTCACCGTCCAGCATTTATCTCTCTTGCGGATTTACTCCTATAAACAGCAACAACAGTTTAGTTACTCAGAATCTGTTCAACGTCTCTTTCTCTCGTATTTTCGATCTAAGTAACTAAACTGGATTTATAACTGCCGAGTCATTGTGTAACTTTCTTTTACCAATTACAAGTTATTATTATTCATTTATTAGAACGGAGGTCGCATTATTATATATATATGTATATGTGCAATTCGGTCAAGTTCAATTTTCGTGTTTGAGGTCAATATTTACAGCATTATAATATTATACATACATATATATATATATAATAAAATATATATACTTAGACGTTTTTTCATGGAATATATCCAAACAAGATATTGTTGTGCAAGAATTTCTTTTTACATCAATTGAAAGAGTGTATAAATAATCTGCTCCTTTATTAATAATATTTTTATCTTTATCTCTTTATTATTCTTCTCGTATCATTTTTATTTCTTATTCATGGGAATATTTAAATAGTGGTAAAAGAAAGATCAAATATTTTAGGTCAAACATGAAAATCCGACTGTACTGCCGTAAGATTATATAAAACACACACATTATTCCTGCAGATATAAATTTCATTAAATGGTGGGCTTGGGTCGCTACTCCGACGATTACTTCACTGATAGACATTATTTAAAAAATGTTAAAATATTTGTAGTCATTTATTTATTTTTTATTTTAATTAATTTTTTTTGTTCTTTAATTTCTCATTTTGTACATATTCGGAGAAATATGCATGCATACAAAGATAGTATTCGTTATACTCATTTATAATATTGATTCGTGAATATAATAATAAATCTTGGATATATTAAATAATTGATATATTTGAAAAAAATGATGGAGCTCATAGAAAAATCCTTTGTATATATTTATAACTGATTTTCAAGTTACTCCACAAATAAAAAATGACACTTTTGAAAATGAATATTATTATAAACACGTTAAGTTAAGTATTATGCTTTATCGATTATACATAGATTATTAATGGCGGTTGATTTTAACAAATTTTGTTGTTGTTATTGTAGAACTTAAGTTAATGCCTATGCTAGATTTTTTCAATATATTAACTACACAATTTTCATTTTTTAAATTAATGAGCATTGGTCTTTCAGTGAAATGCTCGTCGGTAGTCATAATATTGCAAAACAAAAGAAAAGAAAACAAAACAAAATGAAAAAAAAAAATATACACAGGGGTATAAGGCTATTATTAAAAATGACTTATTTTATTTATGAAAATATGCGGATCGTTGGGATTATATACAACATACATACATACATACATACATACATACATACATACATACATACATACATACATACATACATACATACATACATACATACATAAAAAAAAACCATGCATAAAAAATATGAAAATGATAAGATTTAAGGTATAAACAAAAAAATAAAAAAAACAAAAAAACTATTAATACAATGTTAATTTGATAGGTAATATATGAATGAATATATTTTGTAAATAATTTCTTGTAAAGATAAACAAAGCACCTCTCACTTTGTATATATATATATATATACATATAATATATATATATATATATATATTATAGGAACTGTTTAAATTTTTATTAAACAAAAACAAAAAAAATAAATAAATAAATTAGTAATAAATTAGTAATAAATTAGTGATAATTTTTAGTGATAATTATAAAAAGAAAAAATCGTGCAACAACATCTCTCATTGTCATTTTTATTCATTAATTCTTCTTCGCGCGCTATCATTTTATTAAAACTTTGTTATAGTATCGTCACCCTCTATTTCGCCAATACTTATGATATAATAAACATAAGCGTATATACATAATATAATGTAATATGTGTATATGTCATTTATGTTACATACATTGTTTTCGTGATCAGATAATCTAGTTTTATATTGTATAAATATAAATTAATGGTTGAGAATTTGAATTTTAAGTAATACCAGCAGTAGTCATCGCTCCACAATTCCTTAAATCATTCTTTCTTTTAATTGAAAATTAATCTATTCTCAATTGGATATTAATTTTTGTTTTAATATATTTTATCATAATGTTTTTTTTTCTTTTTTTTTTTAGATTAAATTGTAATATAATAATATTTTAAATACAATTTTTAAATATTACTTTTTTTTTATAATGAAATCATTTTTTAATACATTCTTTTAAATGCAAACATTCTTAAGTTTATCATTTAAATAATATCATTTTAATCTCTAACGTTAAAAAATTAAAATAGAGTAAAACGTTGAAAATACTTTTATTATTTTTATAAACGCATGGACACCTAATAATTTCTAGTCTTCGGACAAATGAATTCACAATCTTTTACTGAAATTGCTTTAAAAGAGTTCGATGACTACTCGGCAATATGTTTTGTTAAATATTTATTTTATTATCGCGAGATATTAATTATTGAATTTGATTTTATCCGTAAAAAGAAAAAGAGAACAAAAAAAATGAAGAAATTAATCACAATTGCTGATACGCTGGTGATGATATGATAATGAAATCAAATTTTATTTTAATATAATTTCTTCCTATTCTCAACATTAGTTTAATTTATTTAGTTAAAAATGCTGCATGTTTATTGGAATTTATATTTCAACAGATATATTTGAAACTTATATTGTATATAGTAGCATATGCTTATTTTGGATGGGAAATGAAAAATAATAATAATAATAATAAATAAATAAATAATAAATATGTACATAATGATATAAAAAATGAAAATGAAGAGAATAACATATTCAGTTTTGATCCAAGTCCTGTGTATTATGGAGAATGATATATGTAATATATAGTAATTTAATAATGACGCGAGTGCAAGAAAAGTATAAGAATTATTGGGAAAAAAAGAAAAAAAAATACACAAACAGACACACACACACGTACACCTGTAATTTCGATGTATAAATATTCTCTTTATATAGATAGTTAGGCTAGATATTATTATGTTACAATTTTATTGAATATTACATTTATATGATTGTATAGATTATAAACGAGCTAAGCTTTTTATGTAAATATATCTTAAAGCTAAAATACGAATTTTTAGCCTGCTAACATCGTTAAGGAGTTTTTTTTTAAGTACGATCTGCCATGTAGCTGCATATGTATGCATATAATATTAAGAAAGATAAAATATTAGCGCGCCAAAGATCATATTTTGATTGTGACATGTGTTATAACTTTTAATATTCGATACAATCTTAAAGAATGTTATACATGTGAAGCTCGATTAAACAATTGGTGCTTTATAATAATAATAATACGATGAAGAACGCGTTGCAGTGTTACATCTTTTCTCAGCATTATTACAATAATTAAATCAATAAAACAAAGTGATCACTTTTGTGCCCCATTTATATCTTTACATATGGCAATTACTTTTAATAAGCTCCTTAACTATGCGAGCAATGTGCTGCAAAATATAACAGTATGTATAACGGATATGAGTTTTAAAATCATCAGACTATATTATAAATGGTTCGATGATTTAAAAACCCTTCTTCTATGCAAAACACATTTGTATTTTTAGTATTTGGTTAAATGATATAAATAGTAGTAAAGGATAAATGATAATAATCCAAGTGGATATATATATATATATATTTATATTATATATATATATATATAATATAAAGAATTAGATCCCATATATATTATATTTGTAGAAATGATCGATCACACATGGAAAGAAAAATCGCGCTATGATTATCAAGAAAATATTACAATTATATTATTACTTATTATTACACAAAATGACTATACAACATGGTAATTTGCTAATTGTACCTTTTAATAATTACCGTAGACACATTGATGCAAATGGTTTTTTTCTTGTTAATTATTAATTATCATAGACTTAAAAGATAATGAAAAATGTGTTATAAAAAAAAAAATATTAAATCGCTCACTTTACATTTTTATCAAAACCCATTTCGTTAACCAATAATAGATGCTTCTATAAACTTGGCAGCGTATATGATGTGTAAGTAAAATTGATACTTATATTTTCTTCTATAATATATTTGAAAATATATTGAATATATATAATATATATATATTTATTCATTTTTCTTTTTTTTTCTAATTTTCAATGTAATTACATTTAAATATAAATTCAATTAAATTGAATACATCATATATATATATATATATATATATATATATATATATATATATATAGAAATACATTTTAATATCTTTTTTTCTGTATATTATAAATTAAAAATTTGTCTTTATTATGAAAAAATTATTAAATAATAGCCTTGTGTGTGTGTGATTAAATATATTATGAGTTCGTAATTACACCTATGTAATTAGCATTTAAAATGAATTAGAAAAACATTTTCAATGATGCATAAATAATGATATAACAGGTAACATTTATACTTTTAATAATTATGTAACATATATATATATATTTTTTTTTTTGAAATTCAATTCAATATACATATATTTTAATATATACATTCAACAACAATTGAACGAAACAAAATTCAATATATATTGAAATATTAATATATAATTATATATATATATATATTATAAAATAAACGTCTTTACTCTTTTGCAATTTAAAATATTTAATTTTTCATTATATTTCTATAATTATTATTAATTATAAAAGAGATGAGCAATATAATAAGACCTAGAGTAAGATTGAAAAAAAATGTATTTTTCAAATTACATTTGTCATAATCAATATAAGAAGAATAATATAATCAATATATATTTAATAATATACAAAGTATTATGATTATTATTAATTTATAAAGAGAAATATAGAGATATATATATATTGTTAAGATATGCCATAGAAAATAAATCTCCAATGTAACAGAAGAGGCGCTGCAGTCGCGTGAACTAACGTTTCGTTAATTGTCCGCTAGATAGCGCTTAAGTAGCATTTATATCCCTTCCATTATTATACATAGACAACACATAGTAGTATTGTCATTCCCCTTGGCCTTTCGGACAACCCTGCTGAGGTTTCATCGCAATGAGCCGGCGCCCCATCCCCCATGGATATTCGCCCCTTTGAAGCTAAACTTTGCGTCTCGTATTACGAGATCACGCGAGCCAGTATGTACGAGCATTGACAGAACCGTTAAAAAATCGCAAGGTAAAGGATTATTTGAATTATCGTATCAAAATGATACTCTCATTCGTCTAATCCTTATTATTATAAGTAAAGAATGAAATAAATAAAGAAAGAAAGAGATAAATAGATAGAGAGAACGATCGTTTATCTTGACAGCGACTTTTTTCTTCTTTTTTGTTTTACACTTACTATACACTACAAACACACTATACACACATATATATATATACACACATCACATTCTTTATTTTATACGCATTAGAAATACTTTATTTTATATTTGTGTTAATGATATATATTGACATTTTGATTATTAATAAAAAACAATTTTTATATTTTATATTATAAAAAATGTAACTGCGTTTGTCGTGTCGTTATCTCTGACAGGAATACAAAATCTTACGTCGGTATGCTTAGATAGTACGTATCTACCTTACAATGTGCTTTTACAACGTGCCATGTGCATGTTGAGAATATAAATGATGTTTAAATAACTTTGGATTTATATGTGTACATATATATATATTATACATATATATGTATATATATATGTATAGGGTTATGGTAGATATGACATGCATTTAAAATAGATTTTAAAAAATAATCGATTAACGTTAAGATTTGTATCTCTTACAATACGTTTAATTATAAATTTATTTTCCTTATTTTGTTTGTTCAAAAACCAATTTCATTATATTTTGCCATTAATAGGATGTACGCGCTACAAATGCAAACCGCCTGCCAAGGGGAGGGCAATGGAGAACCAGATATACCGGCTAGTCATCATCAAGAACCAACACGACCAGCTGTCCAAGATTGTAGCTCTTTCGATATTGTTAGAGCTACACAGGTAATCATATTTGGATGTATATGTTATGTATTAATTCTTATTAACACGATGAGAACAGTAACGCTTCAACAAATATAAATTTGTATGTACTTATTTTGATAAATAAATAATATATTTCAGTATGGAGCATTGGATCGTGTTACGGAATTGATAGAAGCTGGTGCAGATGTAAATCAACCTGATGCAGAAACTGTAACGTTACTGCATTGGGCAGCAATAAATAATTATAAAGATATAGTTAAGTATCTGATCGCTAAAGGAGCCATCGTTGATGCTATTGGCGGTGAATTAGTTTCAACTCCGTTACATTGGGCCACTAGGTTATTATCGTTAATTGTATATTAACAAATTTGTATAAAACAAATATATATATTTGTTTTTACATTATCTTGACGATGTGTTCTTTTTACAGGCAAGGACATTTAGGTATTGTGGTTATATTGATGAGAGCAGGTGCGGATCCAACTTTAAGAGATTCCGAAGGCTTCTCATGCATTCATTTGGCAGCATTATTTGGTCATACTGCTATCGTTGCTTATTTAGTTGCGAAAGGAGTCAATCCTAATATGCTAGATAGAAGTGCCATGACACCTCTTATGTGGAGCGCTTACAAAGTTAATAGGTATATAAAGGAAGATTTGGAGTCAATTTGTATATTATGTTTTATTGGAACCGTACTATTTGGGTTACTTTAAAAGCTTTTCATTTTACAGTTTAGATCCTACAAGATTGTTATTGACATTAGGAGCATCTCATTCCTTAACAGATAATTTACACGGTAACACAGCTTTACATTGGGCTATTATTGCCAAAAATAATACAGCAATATCTACGTTAGTTCATCACGGTGCATCATTGGATGTTCCAAATTTTAAAAATGAAACTCCAATGACATTGTTGGGGCCTCATATTGGGGCTGCTTGGTTGGGTCACAAAATAAGTCAAGAAATTAAAGAAAAACAAGGACGTACGAGAACATGGTGCAGGGATAAGGTAATTTTGTATCCATGAAGAATCATAATAATAATATTTTTATTTTTATTCTCTATTTGTAAATATTATTTAATATTTCTTCTTTTTTTAGAGAATACGTTGGTATTGCATGGTCAGTACACCATTTATAGTGTTTTATGTAATAGGATTGATTCTACAAAGTGGATTGGATTATTTAATAAAACTAGGTGCCTTCATAATGCTCTATGTAGGAATATATTCAGCGAATCATTTTATCTTTGATGAACGACTATTTCATATCTTACCATTGTCCATTTATTTGGCTACTAAGGTGAGTTTAACTAAGATTGTAAGAGTTTACAATTATCATGTGACATGACATTATCCGTCATCAGTAATACTGATAAGCGCAATCAAGTGTTTAAGATATCAATCTATAACGTGCATTTTATTATAGCTTTGATAATGTCAATCAAGTTGAAATAAAATAATATAAATATCTTTTCTTGTTTATTGACATTAGAAAAAAAGATTATATATATAATTTTTATATATAAGTTTACTTTTATATATATTATTCAATATATACGTATACTTTTGTTTTTCTTTTTTTCTTTTCTATATATATATATATATATTTTTAAATAATTACTTAATAAGATTAACAAGGCTAATCTAATCAGTTTTATTATTTTGTTTAATGTACATATTTTCGTATAAATCTTATCATTAAAAATAGTATCTCTGAATATGATAAACTATATATATATATATATATAGAATGTAGAAATTATTAAAAAAGTAATTTTATATTATATATTTTATATAATTATATTTCAGATGTGGATTTATGTTACATGGGTATTTTGGTTAGGCATTCACGCAGCTTGGTATTTATGGTTATTATTAGCTGGAGGTTCAGTTCCTCTTTGGATATGTTTCTTGCAATCTTGGCGTGGAGATCCAGGAGTAATTACTGCAAGTCACGAAGATAAGTTAAATGTAAGTTATAAATATATTTTTTAATCATCCTTCGTCATGATAGATTTTTTTAACAACATTGAGAACAGTTTGGGGTATTTTTTTTAATGTCATTGTCATAAAAAATTGGACAAAATTTATTAGAGTATTCTCTTTAGAATTTCTACAACATTTTCTAATTTAATTTATTTATTATTTATTATTTGTAATTTTAATTTGAAAATATAAATTGTTAGAGACGGTTAAAATATATTATTTATATGTTTATTAACACTAGATATACCACCATTTTCTACCGCACTAGTCAAAATGACTGGTGTATAAAATAAAATGCTTTTTGAGGCTTCCAGTCTTTATTTACTCTTAAAAAATAACGAAAAATGTTTAACAATAATAATTTTAATAGATAAATGGATTTATAGACATTTATTTACAGAAATCAAATGTTACATGAAGTAGACATTTTGAATTAAAATGGCCCGACCCAAGTCAAAATGATTGGTCTGGTATATCTAGTGTTAAAACCAATTTTTTGATTTATGAGAAGAAAATACTATTCGCTTATATTTTTTAGACAATAATAGAATTAGCCGAAGCAGGTGGTTTTGAACCGCAATGGTTTTGCAGCAGTTGTTTAGTTAGGAGACCTGTACGATCGAAGCATTGTTCTACATGCGATAGATGTATCGCTAGATTTGATCATCATTGTCCTTGGGTTAATAATTGTATCGGTAAATATTATTTTAGATAATTATATACATCTACAGGGTGTTACAGCTAAATTAGATCATCTAAATAATCTCCTTCGTTTAATATCGTATTGAAAAAAATATTCCAAAAAACAAGTTGCACTATTGCTATAAAATTTACCGTAGAACTAGTGACTTTATCCTATTAGATTTTTATTTATGTTGTCAATTAAAAAGTTTAATTTATTAGTAAAATCACACCTGATAATATAAAATAGAATTTTAGCTAGATGACAATTGTTAAAATTATAGAAAATAAAAAATGTGCATACAGCATTAGTTAATTAATGGTCACCATTTTGAGCACCAGTAGGCTATGTAATTAATTCAAATTTTCTAAAAGAACCAGTAGTGTATGACCCAATGTAATGTATTATTTATTTTTAGATGTAAAATATTTCTTTAAAAAAGTATATATAGTTCTATTTAAAAAAAGAACCAAAAAATTGACCTTAAAGAATTTTATGAAAAAAATAATCTAAAATAATTGTTTATTTACCATATTATGTGTTCCTTAAAATAGTGTAACTTAGTCTTTAGAAATTTGATAATACAAAATTAATAATTAACTGAGATATTTAGGTGTGTCTTTTATTTATCGTTAATCACCTTGTATATATTCATTTATGTGTTAAAATTAATATTAATATTTTGATATATATTTACAGGAGCACACAATCATAAATATTTTCTAGGCTTTTTAGCATCGTTGTTAGGTCTGTGCATTGTTATTTTATCTGCTAGTGTACAATACTGGCAGTTTGAATGTTGGACTAATTTGACGAATGGTCACAGTGCAGATAATTATTTAGTAGCTGCAGCTACTTGCGATGCTTGGATTATGTGGATCGCAGCAAATACCTCTCTTCATTCCTTTTGGGTTGGAATGTTGTTAGCTTGTCAATGTTATCAGGTTTGTCAAAAGTTCCTTCCAATGATATACAATGTACGTAGGTTGGAACTTAACATTTAGCCGACCGAACGCCTCACAGAGACCTCTACAGTTTCCACCGCGCTCGGGAAAGCCAAACTGCGTTCTCTACCGCGCATTTTTCTGAAATAGTGTTTTAGATTCTATTCGGAAAATTCTCAAAGACTCCATCGGAAATCCCGAAAATAAAGAGCCGTAATAATGAGCATAAAAAGATTTCAAAAATTGATGCATATTATTATATGTTGTAACCTGTATAAATAAGCTCTATAGAGAAAGAAGCGCTCCTCAGATGAAAAGGGTAGATCTACCCGAGCGGTCGGCTAAGTGTTAAATAGTGGCAACTATTTATTCACAACCAATACAAAAGAGTTACATGTTTGCACCTGTTACTGTCCTTCAAAGTAGTCACCAAAGTTGTGTAGAACCCATTGCCAGCGATTTGGAAGGCGTAGTATACCGTTAGCAGAGCCTGTTCTGTTGATGGTGCGAATGGAGCGGTCTACTGCCGATCGAATTTCTGGAATAGTTCTGAAGCGAATGCCACGATAGGTTTCGCATGAATTGACGGAAATGTAAAAATGGATGCGTTACGACGCTGCTCAGACACACTTGGAGCTCTATGAGCGCGAATGAGAGGCTTTCTTACGCCGTATCGTAACACTGGATGAGACATGGCATCATTCAGTTTGTCCAGCTGATGACAGTAGACTTCCAAATTAATTGTTGTGTTATCCAGTAAAAGCTCAAAAAAAAAACGATTCCTTTAAAATCCCACTAAACAGACAGCATCACCTTTTTTTGATGGATATTGGCTTTCGAAATGCTTTGAACCGGTTCATCTTTTTTGCTCCATGATCTCTTGCGTTTGACATTGTTATATACAACCCATTTTTCGTCCCCAGTAATGATACGCTCAAAAATGAATCATTTTCGTGACGTTTGAGAAGCGAATCACAGACGTCAACGCGACGACACAAATTTCTCTCCGTGAGAACATGGGGAATCCATATATCGAGAGCTTCGAGGTTAAACCCAGGCCTTTCAAGTGGTCATAAACAGTTGAATTCGATAAATTAAACCTCTCACCGATCTCACGTGTTGTTATTCGCCGATTTGCATCAACTAATGCCTTTATTGTGTTATTATCAGCTTCAACCGGCCTTCCGGAACTTGGTGCATCTTCGACATCAAAATTGCCGGATCGAAATTTTGCAAACCAGTTGTTCTGGCACTGTTGTACTGTCAACACATCTTCTTCATACACATCGGTTAATTTCTTTCTGGCTTGAACAGCATTTTTACCTTTTCTATAGTAAAAAGTAAAATATGACGAAAATGCTGCTTATTGTTCTCCATATTTAAAAGGGCACCAACCAAAAGCTACTGCGTAGAATTAATTGAATTTTTTCACACACAAGCCTTCCTATATCAGCTCTCAAAACATATAATGATTATGCGGCTTAAGTATGAAGTTGGGTTCGAAAAAATACAATTAAATCCTCTGTCGGGAAAAAACGAAATTACTTTCCGAACAACCCAATAAGTTTCAACCTACGTAGATAGCAATCAATTGAATTTCTTAGTTATTTATTTTGTATAAATAATATTAACATGTTATAGATCATGGTACTTGGAATGACTACAAATGAAAGAATGAATGCTGGACGTTATACACATTTCAAACAAGGCAATCCGTTTCATCGTGGAGCTTTACAAAATGCTGCGGATTTTTGCAACTTTAGTTTTTGCGGAGTAAAGGCAAAACCAAGTTCAGATTGGCTACACAGTTTTGATCTTAAGCAGAGTATCGAAAAATTACCATTACTCGCTGCGAAAGAAAATTTTCAATACGTTTAAAATATTGATATGATAATAATGATAAATAATATTGTCAACTGAAAATTATTTTTTCATTTGACAGGATTACAAAATCTAGCCGTTAGAAGCTAAAATATATATATGCCATATCAAATACCTGAACTTCTGGCCCACCAAAGAATCATTGTGAAAATGTAAGTGATCTTTCATAAAACAGTAATTAATTGCATTATTATTATTATTATTATTATTATTATTATTATTACTATTATTACTATTATTACTATTATTATTATTATTATTATTTACATTATATATAGATATATTCTAAGTAGTCGAATCCAGTGATAGATTATATATATATATATAAGAGTTTAATATTTGGTCTACTTTAAAAGACTGTTTGTGGTCACAAACATGCATATCCCATGATATAAGTTTTACAACGGAGTAATATGCACAATTAAAAAAATATCATTTTCCTTCTATCAGAAGGGTTATTATCTTAGCAATTATATTTTAATTCATTATTGAGATTATATTTTCCATGATTTGTTGATAAGTGTATTTTTAATTGTATAGAAAGTTTATTGTAATTCAAGTGATTTTTTTTTTTTCTTTTTTTTAATCCATATATATACATATACGTATACATATAATACACACATATACACATATATACACACACATAAAATATATATATATATATATATATATATATATATATATATATATAATCGTATATCTCTTTGTAATTATTTTATTATTCTGTAATATTTGTAAATACAAATGTCTTGCCATTATTCTAAATAGAAATTCATTTGAAATACTTAGTCAAAAAAAAAAAATAAAAAATATAAAAAATAGATTAATATCATCAAGGATATTGCAATTCTATATAAAAAAAAAAAAAATAAAATAAAATAAAAATAAAAAGTAATAAGATCTGTATTGTGAAAATCTATAATTATACAGATAAAACAAGAGTTAAACAACTCTATCAAATGAATAGAGATTATTAAAAACAATGTTACGGGTTCTAGATTAATAGAAGTTATTTAGTTAACTTATAATGTCAGAGATATGCATGAATATTACTATGCAAATAAACAAACAAAAACATAATTAATTATTATATCCATATGATATGGGGTAGGGGGGAGGAGGAAGGGAGGAAGGGAGGAGGCTACATGGCCACAGTAAGATCTCACATTTTATTGCTTTACTGTGCCTTTGTTCATCTTATAATCTGACAATGGTAACAAAAACGTTATCTAATCTAGACCCTCAGTTAAAAAAACGACATTGTTCAATACTTTTAAAATATATGTATATATACTGCATATACATAAGTGCACATACACATAGTAGATATATACTTATACATCATAACACAACACACACACACACACATACACATAAGTTAATTATATAACTTTTACTTATTAATGTAATCATTCAACAAAATTCGTTATTTACGTGTAATTGAAATTGTCGAAAGGATTTTGTATAAATGAAAAATTCATCTCGATTATTATAATAATAATCATAATAATAATCGAATAATGTGAAATGCGTTATTTAAAGAAAAAAAAATTGACAATTGATTTAATATGTTAAACATAATTATTATTATAAAGAGATGTAAAAAACAACACACACCGAGAATTATTAAGAAAAAAAAAAGAAAAAAAAGAAACAATTTGTTCATTTAAACTGTTATTAGTACTACTAGTAGTTCATTAAATTATATCCTCATTAATTGAGATTAAGATTATAATATCACGTAATGTAATTAATCATTAATAATTATAACTATTCGCAATATTTATTTGTACTTATAGACAAAAAAAATCAACAACAACAACAACAAAAAAAAAGAAAACTCTCCTAATGATATTGTATTTACAAAAGTATATACAGGATATATGTCCTATTCAAAAAATCATTGGTAAAATGTGAAGTAAACTTTTTGGCATGCAACAAAAAGTGTTTTGCCAAAGTCAAATTTTTATCTATTGAAAAAAAGAAAGAAAAAAAAAGAAAATAAAATACGTTGAAAGAATTATCAATGTTAATGTAAATTAGAAAACGATATGTGCTATTATTACAAATCTTGTAGAGAGGTTGTACTTAAATAACGAAAAAAAAAAAAAACAAACAAACAAACGCTATAATACTATATTTATATTTATACACGTGTATTAATGAGAATAACAACAATAACAATAACAACAAATTATAAATATTCTCACTAAACATATTTGTTATACTGCGAATAAGAAAATAAGAATAAGAAAAAGAAAAGGAAACAAAAAATATTCTATTATTTATGTAATAATATATATCTAAGGATATATATGTGGCAATTGTGTGTAAAAGGACAAGAAAAGAAAAAGAAAATTTAGTAGAAAATTTATTATAGTATTTCTAGCTAGTTTATAGCAATTTTTTATGTTCACTATTTCTTTTCTTATAAACTTTTTATTATTATTATTATTATTATTATTATTATTTTTAATGTAATTATTAATTAAGGATTAATTACGCATTTGACTGAAAAATCAAAATTATTTCTTATATACATTCCAAAAGTTAAATGTGTATTGCAATCTAATATATATATATATATATACAATAATGTAACAATAATTGTCTCTCAATGCATTATAACGTTGAATATTTATTTTAAAAATATTCATTTTATTATTGACTATCACAATTATTTGTTGTTGTGGCGCTTAAGAATTATTTCAAAATGTAAATCATATATATATATATATATATATATATATATAGTAAGAATTTTCTCGATAAAACTCTTTTAAAATAAATTATCATTGTATTGAAATGAAATAATATTATACTTTGTAAAACCGAATTTCCATCTCTATAATTATAATCATTATTTTGTACGATAAGTAAAAATGATGTACACGCATAATCGAATAATCGGAATATAAATCGTGTTGTTAATATTCTATTCAAGAATAATATAAATGATAAATTCCGATGATTTAAAAGAGTATTTTTTATTAATTTCATAATCTAGAAAGAGTTTCATATTGTCAACAATTACAATTGGAGGACAACTCAACAATAATATTTCTTTATAAAATGCAATATATTAAAATATTAAAAATCTAGTTATATATATATATCGTAATTGTAGTAATTAATTAAACAGAAAGCAATATAATGCTGTACAAATGTTTCTTAAATATCTCTTTACCTAATCGGACACAGTGCCTGAGAATAATAGCAAGATTTAAAAAATATAATAAGAAATAATTGTGCGTTATAAGTATGAAAAGAAAAAAAAAAAGCAGATGAAACATAAAAGAGATAACAACCTTGGCACTGGACTCTTAGAGATTATTATTATTATTATTATTATTATTTTTAACTTATATGCGACTGATTATTTTATGTAAATTCTGTATAGTTTTATCTAATACTCTTCATAGAGTTTACATAATATAACAGATATGTAATTTTGCTGTTTCCATACTTAGACGAACACTTTAGGAAAGCATTGTTCAGCATGATACTCAATATATAACATAAATTTATATGATCTTTTACATTTTAACGCGCTTGTACAGAATCGCTAAGAAACATATGTACAAAAATTGAAAATATACAAGTATATTTATCTTAAATTACCAACAAATTAAATATACATCTATATATATATATACAATATACAGACAAACACGTACGTGCGGTTTTAAATAAATATTCTCTATGTCAATGTAATTTAAATCTATCGTCGTTTATACACATGCATGCTTTAATATTATGCATTTTATCGAACCAGATATATATATAATTAGAAAACACCAATTATCACAAATTACTTTATATAAATATTTACATTTTATCTTTATGTAATATAAAACTATGTTCAATTTTGTATGTTCTCTCTTCTAGTCTAGTTATTCTTATTATATATATATATATATATATATATATATATATATATATCATTATTATTTAATAACAATAATTTAGATTTTGATCGAAAACATACCGAGATTCCTTTTTAAATTATATATATATATAAAATTAGACATAATTAATTTTATATCAAAATGTTCGTATAATGAGATATGTATTATATATCGTTAAGTATTTCAGCAAATCAATGGAGCGTAAGTTATTAATTCTGTATAAATAAAAAAAGAAAAACAGTACGATGATATATATTTGATATATTTTATAAAAAAGTAAAAGTAATATTTTTATAACATAATTATTATACACTGATACAGTAAGATAAAATAATTTATTTATTGATTTTTCTATAAATCACTTACTTGAATGTAGTTAAATATTTTTCAAATGTCGCGCGGTCAGGTGGCGCACTACTACGCAGTTCAGTTTCGTTTATTGTCATTTTTTGACAATACTATTTTTGTGTTAATTAATGTTTAGTTTGAGTTCAAAGTTTTTCATATTGAATAAAAATATGTTTTTAATTGTTAGTTGAAAAGAAAAAGGAAAGGAAAGGAAAAAAAAACATAAAATGACTTCGGAAGAAGAATGTCCTTGTACGGATACATCTGAACCTTCGAACCTAACATCTTTACGTACCGACATAAGTTCGATGATAAATTCTTACGAATCTTATGAAAAAATTAATAAAGAAGAGAATAAATTAATCGAAGAATCTAATCAAAGTATGACTATATAATATGGTACAATTTCAATGAAATTCAATAATACATTAACATATTATATTACGAATCCAATATGGCGTATATGAAGTTACACGGTTTATTAATTTGATTTATTTTCTTTTTTTACAGGGAATAATATTAGTCACAACAAAAAATACAAGAAAAAAATAATACAATGTTTATAATAACAATGAAAAATATATTCAGATTCGATGTGCCATCGATTAAAATATGTTTCTTTTTTATTTTATAGAGCCTATAATTAATCAAGAATCTCAAGAAGTAACAAATCATCGTAAAATAAGGCAATGCGAGCCTGTGATACCTTGCTATTGCCATTCCCAAAGAATGTAATAATAATATATATATATATACGTACCTGTGGTAATATTAACAAATAAATGATCAAAATTTGGAAAAAAAATTGATGTTAATCTTTTTTTAGCAGTGGTTGTACATTACCAGCGAAATATATTAAAGGCAAGTATTTATATCATTAAATCTCTTTAAATGTGTTTCTTTTATTTATCTTTAAAGTTATATTCTTTTAAATTATTTTTCTGTTCAGGTGATCGACGTAGACGTCGTCGTTCATTTTGGTCACGTTTTCGTTGCAAATGGTCACATAAAAAATATCTCCACGACAGAAGTAGATCTTACGAAAATAAATTAGAACGTGAGAAGAATACATTTCATGTGAAGGTTTGAATTAATTTTAATTTATATAATACAATTGTTGAACGCAAAAAGTTTTAAAACATTTAAAAAGGAAAAAATGTATAACCTCAAATTTATAGCCTTCGAATAAAATTACAAATGATAATCCAAAAATGAAGATCGAAGAAAGAATAAAATTTCACGGTGACAAATTACAAGATAAAAGAAAAAATCTCGTCGAAAGAATCGACATTTATTACTTCGATCACGGAAATTCTGCGTAAGATTTGAATATTTATTTTTTAATTTGGCGCCACTCAATCGAATACTACGTAGCTCAAGTATCGTACTCCTTTTGTCCATATTTAAATTTTAAATTTAAAAAATTTTAATTTACATTACATAAAAAAAAAGAAATCAACGTAATGAATAAATAAATATTTCTTTTTTTTTTTTGGTTTCATGTTATTAGATATTATCGAACAACGGATTCACCACCGATATTAATGACAGATAAATGTGCTGAAAAAACGGATCAAGCGGCAACACGTTTTTGGGCTGAAATATTTGGCACGATTCACATAGGAACAGCATTTATAACAGCTTTTATTCTACAATTCATAAGATTCATACTGTTCAGTCTTATACGTCCATTGACTGTTGGTATATTGCAATTATTTGCAGATTATTTCGTGAAGCCTCTATTATCGATAATATTTAACGCATTGATACAACCGATTTTAATACTCTTATACAATATAGCAACATCTATAAAAGATCTTAGCGAACCGTTGGCAGAAGCAATTGGTTTATTTTTAAGAGAGATTGCTAATCTTTGTAAATCTATTAGAATAATCGAGATTAATTATGATAATAAGAATTCTTCATCACCTACTTGAAAACGTGATAAACAAAATCATTTTCAAACGTATGGCCAAAAAATCGGCATAATTACCGAAAATGAGGGAATAATTTGGAAGAAAATTTTATTACGGCCAATAAAAGGATTTACAACAAGTCCGAGAGATGAAAACGGTTACGATGATCGTTTCTTCAACATGAAAATAACAGGATGTTGTTGTTACCTTAACACCAGGTATATATTTGGTATTACTCTCTTTAAACTTTACAATATTTCTTATTGGTTCATTTATTTTTTTTTGTTTTTTTTTTTTTTTTACGGAACAAATGATCTCTCATATATTTCGTCAACTAATTTTTTCATCAATATAATCATTAATGAATTTATCTTATCTCCTTCTTCTTATTCTTCTTCTTCTTCTTTTCTTCTTCCTTTCCTCATAATATATATCTTATCGTTATTAATAAATTATGTACAATCTCACAAACAACAAACGGAGGAACCCTAATTACATCATTGTAGTAGTAGTAGTTGTGTAGTTCTCACACTTCGCTATTTACAGGTACTACTTGGTTTTTACAGAATCGCTCCACTTTTTTTTCCAGTGTATATTTGTATGCGTGTGTTTGTGTATGCATGTATGTATGTATGTGTGTGTATAATGTGTGCATGCGTCGTGTAATAATATTAAGTGTAATCTTCTTCTTTTTTTTCCCATTTGTGTAAACTTTCTTTTTCACGTAATATCCTCTTCTATTTTTATTTTTTTAAGAAACCAAAACCAAACCGCCTATCGTCACCTAGTCTCAGGAACTGCAACCTCTGGCATGCTGTGCATTGTGATCATCTAGCTGTTTGTGGTCGTCGGAGTCTCCTGGATGGCTAAAGTTTGCGAAGGCGTGGATGATGAGTCACCTAAATAATAATAATAATAATAATGATAACAATAATAATAATAATAATAATAATAATTGAAAGCATATCAAACGATAATTTTTCATTGGATTATTTTATGTATAATATATGGATTGTCTTTTAAAAGTAAGTATTATTATTATTACGTAATTCTAAAATCTAATCAGGCAAATTTGTCCCTCTTCTCGTCTTTAATAATTTCAGATTAAATTTCTGATATATGTTATGCGATTGTGTACTTGTCGAAGATGAGATAATTTTACCCAAGAGAGCAGCCTCTAAGTCTCCTAGGATTTCCGTTTCCTTCGGATCGATAAGATTGAAGCGTTGATTAAGGAGAGTGAGGTGAGCAAATACACAATTGAGGTGAGCATGCAACCCCAAGAGTGCCACCTCTCGGAAGTGGCAGTGGTAAATGTGTGCCACCACGTGGTACAGTAGCCGCAGGATCTTACGCACTATTGATTCGAACGAACTTGGAAATTCATTCGCTGGACAAAACAAAATGGACAAAACCAATTAATAATTAACCATAGATATATATATGATACATATACATATACATTCATAATATATATACACATATAATGTATATAAATATAATAATATATATAATAATAAATAATAAATATAATATATAAATAACAAAGAATATAATATAATATATATTAATATTATCTATTAATTTTAATTTTTATTAATATTAATTATATATTAATATAAATTTAATATATAATAATAAATAATAAATATAATAAATAAATAAAAAAAATAATATAATTAGTATTATATATTAATATAAATATAATAGATATTAATATCAATTAAATATTAATATATTAAAATTATATATTATAAATTTAATATATAATAACATAAATAATAAATATAATATATATTATATACGACAACAAGAATAATATATAATTATAATAATAATAATAATAATAATAATAATAATAATAATAATAATAATAATAATAATAATAATAATAATAATAAAAATATATATATATATTTATAGGTTAAGTCGTCTCGAAAATTTCTTCCATTTTGTTCTTGATAATAAGTTAAACAATATTGTATTGGGATCTCTAGTAGGGATCCTGTAGGAGGGATACGCCATTCATATTCAGCTCATGTGCCATTGGCTGAAAATTTTGGAGGACTGCTTGAATTTATAATAATTTTTTCGTGTAACCTATTCTATTTTAATATAAATTTTTAATTATCATTAAATATAGTTCATGTTTTTTTTTGTATTTGATGCAATTCATTATTTCATAATTATTTCAATGTTTGAATCATTCGCGCGCAAAATCTAGTTCTTTTGAGCAAAATCAAGAAACTTTGGAGACAACTTAATTATACCTCAAATATAAATAAATATTTGTTCAGATAAATTGTAAAATTATTATCCAACTTATCAATTAGCTAGATAATAATTGTAAATGTATTATCATTCAAGAACTTACCATATTTAGTAGGAAATATAGTTTCATCGCTAACGGTGCGTTGTGTGAATGTCATAACATAATCTATATACTGTGGCGCTGCTACCCTCGTTTTTTTACCCTTCTCGTCAAACCATAAATACGTCCTGCAAATATATACATTTTTATTATTACTGTTTTATTTAATAATTATATATATATATAAATTATAACCCATTCGAGACCCATTTGAACACCGTATAGTGCAATTATACTGAACTATTATCAATTATTTTGACTAAAGTATTCGTCGAGATCAGACATTTTGTTTTGTATTAGGTGGACAGAAAAGTAATGTCGTTTTCTAACCTTAAATTCAAATGAATACATTTTTAACAACTTTTTATTTTTAATCAATAACATAATCAACCTCGTTATCAATAACCTTTTTTCATTTAATATGCAAATTTTTAACACTAGATATACCACCATTTTCATTATACCTATTTCTACCACACAAGTCAAAATGACTGATGTATAAAAAAAAATGCTTTTTGAGGCTTTCAGTCTTTATTTACTCTTAAAAAATAACCAAAAAATGTTTAACAATAATAATTTTAATACGTAAATAGATTTATAGACATTTTTAAATAACAAAACGCTTAATTATTTACAGAACTCAAATGTTACATGAAGTAGACATTTTGAATTAAAATGGCGTCACACAGTCAAAATGACTGGTCTGATATATCTAGTGTTAATACCGTACAGATAAAAATCAATCGGTTTTTGATTAAAATATAAAAATTGCCATGCGTAGAAACGACATTATTTTCTGGTCCCACTAATATAAATAGTATCTTTAAAGTAATAGAAAAACAAAATTTAACATTGCTAAAATTAGCAATATAATGAAAAAATAAAAGAAATGGCTTCTGGGAACCGTGTTTGAATAAAATCATGGTCTCAAATAAGTCAATTAAAGAATTACATAAAAGTTAGGTTGTCCGGAAAGTTCGTGCCGATTTCCGGTAGATGGCGTTAAAGTACTTTTGCTAAAAAAAACCTGAAAAGTGTTGGAAGGACGAAATTTTGAAGTTACTCTTAAAGATGGAAAAAGGGTTGTGAAATAGAATGACACTTATACTTAATTTAATAAATATATAAAAAAAAAAAACTTAAATTGCAAAACATTTCAATCTTCAATCAAAATCGGCACGAATTTTCCGGACAACCCAAATATATCACCACACATACCTCAGGCCGGGACCAGTCATATCTGGACAACCAGTCATAGTGCAGAACTCAGATATAGTGCCATAAACGAGATTAATATGATCGAACAGTGCGAGGGTATGTGATGCCAACCACTCGTTATAATCCAAACCCGGTGGCAAATCAACTAACATCCTTAAATCCAATTCGGGCAGCTGTCTTTCTAAAGCCGCCTCCTCCAAATAGAGTTTAGGATCTTCTGTAGTACCCGCATCTTTCTCCTTTCGTCGGGCTTTTCTGAAATCATTAACACACCATTCACCATACATTTCCATTATTCTCATTCATTAATGTCATCTTTTTTTTTTTACTAACATTTATTTTTTTTTCTTTCCTTCTCTCTATTTTTTTTTCTTTTTTTTTTCTAACGAGACGATTTAAATCTACAGATAAAAACGAGCGGCATATACCAAATTTTGTGTGTGTGTGTGTATGGGTATGTTATGCTTTGAAATTGAGAAAATCATAACCTAACAATCAAATTTTCTTTTTTTTTGTTTGATTGTAGTGTTTGTGTTTGTATGTGTGTGTGTGCATGTGTGTATTAACAAAATATGAATTAATATATATTTTTTTAATTTCATTTTAGGTGTTACGGACACAAAACCACAATGTAGGATAAATCTTGATAAATTTTATTGTTACTTGTGTTTAAATACAATGAACACATTAATATGGCGAACGATATATTTATCTTGTCATATTATATAATTAATAATATAATAATAATAATATAATTATAATAATAATGGTTTAAAGACGGATGTAAACATTTATCGATATGTGCTTATATTTAAAAAAAAAACGAATTTTATAACCGCGCGCCATTTTTAATTACGGACACCATGTTGTTTTCTTCTTTTAACCAATCGAACGATATCTCATAGGTGTAAGAGTGTTTTTAACGATTTCCAATTGGTCATCGTAAAATGCAAATTTATCTCGCATGCAAAATTTATTAGTAGCGAAATTAATATATTTGTTCACGTCTACGACAGGCCAAAAGTACATATACATACATACATATATGCATACATACGTATATTATGTACATACCAAACATGAAGATTAATAATAATAAATTTGTATGATTTATTATTGTTCTTTTTCTAACAAGAAAAAAAAAGCGCATGCCGCCAGTCAGAATAAAGCCACATTCCTTAAATTGGTAATAATGGCACCCAGTAATGAAGAAATCGCAAAATGATGGAACAAAATAAACATGGCGTTTCTCGACCCCCTCCTCTTTTCTCCTTCTCTCCTTTTTATTTTTATTTTTCATTCGCAAACAAGCAAAAGCCATGTTAAACTGATTAAAATCATTTTATTTTGTATTTTGTTTTAATTTTGCGCAAATAAAGTTCGTTTCGGGCAAAAATTGGCAAAATGCAAAAGAAGAAGCGCAACAAAATGGCGACGACGAAGACGCAACGTGACGACGAAAACGAAGAAACGAAGACGAAAACGACGAAGTAAACGACAACGATGACGAAGAGGATTTTCTTTTTTTTTTCGAATTGCTTTGGTGGTCGCCATGCAAAAGTGAAATATAACATAATTGACATAGAAATGAAATTTTTGCTGCACATATTCGCAGGACATAAAAATAGAGCAAATATATATACATATATAAATATATGTATACATTTATAAATATGATATATATATTTATGTGTATTTTGGGTAGACATTTTTTGAAGAAACGCTTCGATTATTTTTTTAATTATTGAAAGAAAAACGAGATTGGTTTACAAGATTGAAATTTATAAACATTATTTTGATCACCATCAGCATCAATATCAATTTGATAACCACTGATTTGAAAAAAAAGGTTCTTATATAAATTGACATAACCTCTTAGGCACGGCTGAATGTTTGTTAAAATTAAATTATAATTTTTTTCAAAGAAATGATACACATATACTTTAACTTGAACAATTTATTTTAATAATTAATAATAAAATAAGGTATAATATTGGGTTGACAAGAAAGTAATTTCGGCTTGTACCAATAGATAGCGTTATGTTTGTTTCGTTATTTTTTTTGTTAATGTTAGAATTTTTTAGTTATTTAATTTAAAGTTCATTTTTTGTATAGAAACAATTGAGTTTTAATTCACACTAAAAAACCGAAATTACTTTCTTGCCAACACAATATATTTTAAAAGATGTTATCCGCGAAAGCCACTATAGTGGCGCGTAGTGCTGCCTAAAAGGTTAATTTCAAAATGCATGTTATTGTGATTAAGCTCACAATCACCACTGGTTTGGAAAATAACTTTCATCATATATATATATATAATTTTTTTGTTTAGGTTTTGTACTTTCGAAGCGTCTCCCACCGTCTGTATTTTGTTTTTTTTTTTATTTTATCAGGCCATCTAAAAGAAGAAGAGACACGAGATCGTTCGGACTGGACTCACGCGACGAGTTCACCGAAGAGCCTGATTTTCCTGTGGCAGGTGTCGAGAAGGGAAAGTCGGGAAGATGAGCTTGCTGGGGTAGTTGTTGTACTACTACTACCACCACCACCACCACCGTAATGAACAGGAGTGGCAGGTGCTGACATCGTCGATGAGGACGATGATACACCTGAAGTTACGTTGTTTCCCCCCTCCTGATGGAGTACAACTCGAGCAGGTGAACGTAACATTGTCCCTGAGGCCGACGTCACCGTAGTAGCCGTTATAGTAGCTGCCGAGGATGACCTCTTCGGCGGGCCACCGACGATACCACGGAGGACGTCGTGGCCAAGGATTTTTTCACGTACACTCGGTATGCACCAAATCTTGGATTAGTTCTCATCGAACCTCTATGTAGCTTTTGAGCGACTGACGATTTTTTACGCCAATTGCTCGGAGCTCACTTCGAGGTTCTTAATCTTTTTAAAAAAAGGATTTTTTATTATCCCACCCCTTTTTATATTTCTATTTAAATTTTATATTAATTTAAATTGTTGGAATATTTTTATTATTTAGGGTCGATGCAAAAACAAGAGTTTCGATAAGTTCGTAAGTCTTTTATAGTATCTTCTTCTTGATCTGTTACTACTTCTTTCAGCCATATTTGTTGATTACTTCTTTTTTAGCTTTTTTCTTTTTTTTTTTTTTAAATTAACAAAGTTTTTTAAGGCTTTTGAGATTGTTTTGAAAATGAGAAGAAGAATTCTCTAATCATTTTCTCAATCCATTACTTTATATCTTTCTCATTTCTTTTTCTTTTCTTTCTTTTCTTTTTTTAGGTTAGGATGCTTTTCCAATTGTCTGGATTCACGCCAAAACAGTCTCTGAGATATTACCACGAAGACTACACCACCACTGACGTAGAGCTGTTATCTTCTTCTTTCTTTATATTTTTATTTGTTAGAATTTGATTTGAATGCCATTTGGAGAGGTTTCGATCGATTGAACTTTCACATTAAACGATTTTCTATTATTGTTACCATCATCATCATCATTATCATCATCATTATCATCATCATCGTTGTCGTCATAGTTATTATTATTATTATTTTTCAGATTAAACTCGAAAGTACAGAACGTTGACTAGCTGAGAGAAAGATTTGATTGAAATTGTTAATATCAACGAATCAAACTAAAAAATTAAAACAAGAGAAAAGGAGAAGAGGATTTTCAAGGTTAAGAAGAAAGTGTTAGATTAAAAATTGACGAACAAAACAATTGTTTAACCTCTTGGGCACGGCTGAATGCTTCTCTCTACGGCAAAGTTCAACGAGAATTATGTGTAAACGATAAAAACTACGATGTGTGATCGAACAATGGCTGTGTTCTTTACGCGAAAACATTTTAATGAAGTTTTTCATGATTAAATTATAATTTTTCTCAAAGAAATGGATACACATATACTTTAACTTACAGTTTACTTTAATAATTAATAATAAAATAAGGTATAATATATTTTAAAAGATATTATTCGCGCGAAAGGCACTATAGTGGCGCGTCCTACTGGAAGATGTTATCAACGAAAGCCAGTATAGTGGCGCGTAGTACTGGAAGATGGCACGCGTGAAAACCAATATAGTGGCACGTTGTACTAGAAGATGTTATCAGCGAAAGCAACTATAGTAGCGCGTCGTACTAGAAGATGAAATTCGCGAAAGCCACTATAGTGGTGTGTAATGCCTAAAAGGTTAAATATATATATAAAGGGAGAAAGAACGAAATAAAAGGAAAGAATATTTTATTCACTCGTCAAAATCACAAAAATAAAATGAATAAATAAATAAACAATCTAAAAGACACGTAAAAGACAAGAAGAAGAAGAAGAACAAGAAGAAGTGGAAGAAGAAGATGAAGATCGGTACCGAGCACCAAAAAAGAAAAATCTTATGTCTCGACGTCTTTGAGACAACGAGAGACTGACGTACCTCGTGGAGGCTTCGTATGCGACTGCCGAGAAAGATAGAGAGAGAGAAAGGGAAGAAAAAGGGTGTGAGAGAGAGAAAGAGAGAGAGAGAGATTCGACGCGTACCAGTTTTGGTCCTACACTGCATCGTGACGCCGCGATTCTGCAGCAAATACTGAAGGAATATTCCCACGAAAGATCAAGAAAAAAAATATATCATTTTATTATTTTACAATGAAGAATAAATGAATCTATAATTTAGTCAAAAGAAAGTGAGAAAACAGAGGGAAAGAAAGTACCGTATGAATATTTAAAATGAAAGAAAAATCAAAACTGAATACCTCATTCATTCTACATATTTCTAAAGCTCAATTATTGTTCAAACAATTATTAATCCTTTGTCTGCTATGGACGCATATATGCGTTTGGTAAAAGTTGTCAACATGATCTATATCATCGACACATGTAACATGTTTATCAATAATTATGTAAAATAATGTAATGTTTTTTACTATGTATAAATTATTGTTTAATGTCTTGTCACATGAAAATTATATTAACAAAAACAAAAAGTTATAAATTATTTAAATATAAATTATTATTCTATTTCAAAACACTTTAACATTAGATATACCAGACCAGTCATTTTGACTGTTCGGGTCATTTTAATTCAAAATTTTTACTTCATGTAACATTTTTGTAAATAATTAACCGTTTTGTTATGTAAAAATGCTTATAAATCCATTTATCTATTAAAATTATTATTGTTAAACATTTTTTTGTTATTTTTTAAGAGTAAATAAAGACTGGAAGTCTCAAAAAGCATTTTTTAATACACCAGTCATGTTGACTAGTGTTGTAGAAATAAGTATACTGAAAATGGCGGTAATCTAATGTTAATTAAAAGTATTCAATACTCGAAGGGTTAAACTATCATTTATCTACTTAAAAAAAAAAAAAAAAAAAAAAAAATAATAATTAAACCAACCAATGAAAAGTATCAAAAAGCAAATAAAAGATAAAAACCATATTGGGCCACGAAATTGGCAATTTTGAATTATTTGTTATGACATATGGTGAACATATATGTATATGTGTAATATATGGCGTGTTGAAGAGAGGTTATATTTAAGGGATGGATAAAAAGGGCGGATGAAAGGGGAAAGTAGGGGGTTGTTGAGGTGGGGCAAGAGAGCGGCAATGCGACGGTGGTTGCGCCGCCAATGGATCAGCTGTGTGAAACCGGCAACTCAAGTCAGCTGACTGTTCGGCCCCTCCCCCACACCCTACCCCCTTCTCCTTCTCTTTTCACACAATCTCGCTCTTCTTGTATACATTGCGAGAGAGAGAGTCTCTCTGCGACAATCAATATTCCGCTCTGCCCCCGCAAATCAATTCTGCGCGACTCTCTTTCAACAATACCGGCTTCTCTTTCTTTCTTTCTCTCTCTATTTTTAAAAATATTTCTTACAATAATACATACGTGTATATATATCTTCTTTATATATAAAAATTCAGTGTCACAATATGTTTGTCTACTAATAACTTCGAAACTGTTCAACCAATCTTAATGAAATTTCTTTTTATTTTGTGTGATTTGTTCCAACTTAGAATATAGGATAGTTTTTATCGAGATTATTTTTATTTTGTATTGCTAATTTAAAGATTTATTATTTAGAGGTTATCTAGGTCTTGAGGTACTGGAAGTTTTCAATAGATAACGCTGTATTACAATTCAATTATTTCACGTTTTTTTTTTCAGATTTACATATGACCTAACTAGTCTTACTTTTTATTATTTTATGTATTTTATTCTAATTGTGTTGTTATTTATATATTATATATTAAAAATTTGCTTGTTTCATGTCTAATTTTAATTCCCAGAAATTATTAGTGAATATTAATTTGATTTTATTTAATAATTTAGAATTATATTAAATCAAAGTATTTTATAACATAGCCACACTAAGGCGTGGTTGGAGAGCATCTTTGTGTATATATAAGTATATAGGTATGATTTATGCATGGTATAAAATTGGAAAGTAACGGAACTATATACACGATGTAAAATAATCTGAAATTTCATTTACAATCTAATTTATTAGTCATGTAACATTGTTAAAACACATAATAAACTTTTTGAAGAAGCGTTTCGAGCCAAACTTTTGATGAAAGAAAGGAACCGGAAAGATTTCGCGGGCTTTTGTTTCAATCGTATTACAATTAGTGAAAAATAATAATATTTTGATCAAAGAAAGTTTTTGGAAATTGTAATAAATTTACTTGATTATATACTTTTTTAAATTTAATTATAAGATGTTTTTAACCTCTAATGTGAGAGTAGTTATTTATATTTAAATAATATATATGAGAATATCTTAATTACGCCATACATGTCATCCGAGGCGAATATTTTAATTAGAAAAAAAAAAGAAAATAAAACCCCACCTCAATTTGGAAAGGATGATAGGAAGATTTAAATATGGCGCCTATTTTTTTTTTTTAAAGAGGGCGTGGTACGCGTCACGTGATTATTCACAACTTCTTCCTCATCGATTATTCGTTCGATATTCTCGACAATGTTTTTGATTTAGATTTTTTTCTTCCTTAAACAATTAACAACAGTATAATTATATCTCTGATTGTTAATTCAAGAAGATAATTATCTTCGTTTAAATAAAAAAAGAAAAGATATATAACATAACCTATTTTCAGCCTATATTTCTAACAAACAATATATTGTTTTATGCGAAGGATGAAAGAAAAGAATCAAATGATGAGGGAAAGAAAAGAAAAGAAAAGAAAAGAAAAGAAAAGAAAAGAAAAGAAAAGAAAAGAAAAGAAAAGAAAAAAGAAAAAGAAGAAAAAAAAAAGTAAATAATATCAAGTTGAGAATAGAAAGTGAAGATCCTGTGTTGGCGCCAGGACTCAATCGAACTTGTTTTCCTTTCGAGCAAGCTAAGGGGAATTACGAGAGAAATAAAGAGAGAGAGAGAGAGAGAGAAGAAAAGATGAGAAAAGAAAAGAAAAGAAAAGAAAAGAAAAAAGTCGATCGATGTTAGGAGGAATGGCGCCTTCCTGGCGCCTCACTTCATCACACTCAAGACATTATTTCGTCGTCCTACACGTTTGTTTACAAGCGTCATTCTACTACCAATAGTTTTATCTGAATCGTTGATGCATTCAACCGTTAAAAGACTATTCCCATCGTTGTCGTCATATTTCCTTTCAAGCGACTGCCATTTTCCCCATTGATCTTCACTAGAGACATAATCATCTTCATTTCTACATTCTATTTCATTCTACATAGGATACAAAACACACACATACACACACAGGAGATTTAGTTACTTTCTTTTCCTCATCCCAACTCTCTATTTTCTCTTTCACAATTCTTTTCTATTTTTGTTTGTTTGTTCCTTTCTTCTTCTTCTTCTTCTTCTTCTTCTTTTTCTAACCGTTTATTTATTATTAATTGACTCCGTATTTCCCCAAGGGTTTCATCCTTTTTATTATAAAGGTTACTTAGAAAAGTTTTTCCTGGTTTGAAGGACGAGACCCCAGGTATTAATTTTACTAGTGAGATAGGGAAATTAAAAAATAAAAATAAAAATAACCAATAGAAAGTTGTTACTCATCGTAATTTCAATTATGAGATAGATTTATATGTTTTAATGCATTAGTTATGAGATGAAAATAATGTAATTTAAGTGTTACGAATAATATTTTTCTTTTTTTTTTGTAATATATGTGAAGAAAGTTACATTATCGACTGAGCTAGAAGTGTAATGGTAAAACCATTTAATTAAGTCAAGTGTACCTGTTTCCAGTAACAAAGTAAAAATCCTTGAACAGAAAAAAAATGTTTCTTCCGTAAAGATATTCTTATATATATATACATTATTTATTTTTCTATTTTGTTTTTAAATTACGTAGATAAGAATTTTCCATACCGTGAAAGTTTTTCGTTACACTCTCACGATCGTCAAGATATCTCGAGAAAGTAATCGAAGAAAACCATGACTCCAACGACAACACAATAATAACGAAAGTTGGTCTTCTATCTCTCTTTCTTATTCATTCTCTCTCTCTCTATCTTTTTCTATCTCTTTCAAATAAGCACATCGACAAAAATTGTTAGTGAACTACTTTTAGTGTATTTAATTGTCCATAAGATGATTATATAAAAACCAGTCAGTCTAATTTCGATGCCAAGTTCTTGACAATGACAAATCGTTCAAGATGTTTACTCCATTGCAAATGATCACGTGGATTTCGTTAGATTATAAAATTTTCAATTTGCCGCGTTATCGATAAACGAACTCGCAAATTGTCACGTGACTACGAAATGTTACTTGACCACCTACCCCGTAACGCGGGAAATTTAAAAAATACAATCTAATAATATCGATTATTCGAATTATTTTTCAATTAGAATATTTTAACCTTAACGAAGAAGACAAATATTTAATACTAATAAATGTCAATTTTAGCAAAGATTAAAAAGATAAGGTGGTGTGTTAACAAGATTGAAATATGTTTTTTAAAGCAATGGCTCCTCCTCCTCCTCCTCTCACTCGGGGCCAAATATTGACTTAACCTTAATCATTGAACATATCATTGGCGCCAAGTAAGATTTCTAGACGACGTAATAATACTGCGTCATCTCTACGTAAATATATATTATATATCTGAGACAATGATTCTACGAAATTCATTGATGTCGATAGGTTACGTTATTTTTTTTTCTTTCTTTTGATTTTTATAGGGACGAAGAATAATATCAAGATCACAATAGAAAAAAACCGATTTGAATTGAAAACAAACATTTTTGATGTTACTTTGAATAATTTATCAAAATATAAGCCTTTTAAAATTTTTCATTATTTTATCGAGAAAAACAAGTTAACAAATTAAACAAAAAGTTGTAGATTTGATTAAACACGTATTTTTTAACAGAGATAATATTGCAAACACACACACACACACACACACACACACACACACACAATAAAGTATTTAATCTGATATAAATATGCACGATATTAAAGATAATTCAAACAATTCTTCTTCTTAAAAAAATTAATTTCATCGTCAATGAGTTTTTTGCATTTGAACGCGACCTTGAGATCTTTTTCGCATGCGCATACGCGCGCGCGTGTATGCACATGATTAAATACGATTAGATATATACACACAAACAATCAATCAGATATCTAGATATTTTTGTCCCTTATATCATCATTTCAATTCTCCGAATTTTTATTCTCGAGACATAGCGATAAGTAGAAATAAAGAGAGAAAACTGAAACAAAAAAAAAAAAAAAAAAAAAAAAAAACGAAATAAATTTGAATTATCGGTTGTCCCCGCAATAATCATTTTAATTAAAAACACAAAGATAACTAACTATATAACCTAAAAATCGGTAAATTCATTGATGATTGGTTGATGGTATTTGTCACGTGATTGGTCAAACAAATTAATTACAACACACTAAAATAAATAATAATAATAATAAATAAAAAGAAAAAAAGGGAGAAAGAGGGGAAAAAAATTTAAAAGGACGATCGGTAAAGAAGAGTACCACGGTTACCGACCAAGCCCAAGAAGAAGAAGAAATAGTTGGCAAGGTGGAGGGGAGAGGATAAGGGCAGAGAAAAAGAGGGAGGGGGGACTGACCTGCAGAAGCACGTGACCGTGTCCTCGACATCGATGGAGAGCGAAGGGTCGATGGCGGAATATTTGAGGACCTTTCTGCTTCCAAGACCGAACATAAGGACGATTAATGAAGATAAAGCAACAACTTAAGAGTCGTTGCTTTTAGTATTCGAAATAAATTCAAATATCGAACGTGTTTTTGTTTTTCAGTAGAAAGAAGAAGGGCTAAGTGAAGAGAATTAATTTGAAGAAGAAGAAGAAGATGAAGAAGAAGATGAAGATGAAGATGTAGAAGAAGATGAAGATGTAGAAGAAGATGAAAATGAAAAAGAAGAAGAAGAAGATGAAAATGAAGAAAAAGAAGAAAAAGAAAGAATTAAAAAAAAAAAGAGGGGTATATATAAATGAACGATTCCGATTGGTCCTCCGACCAACGTTAACCGCGAACGACACAGCAACGAAACGCAGACTGACGTAGCCGTTCTCCAAGCGTTCGCCAGGCCAGGTACCACTACCACTACCACTACTACATCACGATTTCCTCTCGTTCGAGGATAGGAACGCCTATCTGACGCCTTCTATATACTCCACCAACACACACGATCATCAGCAGAGTTTTATGAAGAAAGAGAGAAAGAGATATAGATAGATAGAAGAAGAGTCAGTCAGGTGGTGGATGTATGTATTTGTTTCTCTGTTATATATACTCTATATATGTATACACACATATATATGTGTGTGTGAGGCTTCGTTTTGTCGAGAAAACAACAGTAAAGAATCTCTTTTTTTTTTTTTTTACTTCAGAGTTTAGAAAATGTGTATGTGTTGTATAATGTACACACATCTTTTTACCTAACTAGGAACTATAATGCAATTAAACAGAAGTCGTCTCTATCTATTTATGTATCTATCTATTTGTCTCTCTTTCTCTCTTTTGATGAAACCAAACAAGTTCTTGTACAGGAAAACAAGATCTTATACTTTTCCAATACTACTTCTTCTTCTTCTTTTTTTTTTTTTCTACTATGAAATCATTTATGTCACGATGCAACATTGATCTCTTGTAAGTATCGTGAGAAACAATATAAGAAAGATTCATCAAAGTTTGTTGCAAATTTTATAATAGAAATATAATAAAAATGTTTAAGAAAAGTTAGAAACGATTTTTATCGCAGTCGATAACAAAGTGTTCTACTTTACCGATAGATCGTCTCGGCAAATACTACATTTACAATTGGTGTTATTTTAAGAGGTTAGCGTTCTTACGGTACATAAGTAAAGTATAAATTTAATAAATGTATATGTATAACTATTTCTTTTTCTTTTTGATATTTCAAAATATTTATAAAAAAAAAAAGAAAAGAAAAGAAATTCCGCAATTTAGAAGAATTAACGAGACACCAATTTGAAAATTTAAATATAAATAAGAAAAAAATTGATGTTATATATACAGATTTAAATATGGCGAAGGACGATGACCTTACGTTTATTCTCCCTCCCCTCTCCAACCCCCTTTAAATTCCCAAATACAATAAAATAAGAATTTGCGTAAATTGATGTCTCTCTCTCTCTCTCTCTCTCGTAAAACAAACGCGTGAGTTGATCTTTGCCGAGGTCGATTATTTTTGTCCATAGTCTTCTTCTCGCACGACGTTTAAGCTCGTCTTGCAAAATGACGTTTTTATCCATTCACGAATATCCTTGCCAAGAAAATGGCTGACATTATATTATACATACAAGGTTTGTACAAAAAAAAAAAAAAAAGAAACTAGCTCATAAAGAAGAGGGATAACGAGGTCGGTTATGAATGTCACGGAAATGTGGACGATAATCTCAGTTCCCTTTTGTATTTCTCAGACGTGACTCGAGAGACATATTATCTTTAATAAGACATTTTCTATTCATTTACTCTTGTAAATTACATTATACAGTGAGTCACATGAGTATATTTGTAACCCACCCCCACTCACTGTAAATTTGAAATAATTGATATTTACTTGTAATGAAAACTTTCACAATTTCTATATATAGAATTCTTATTTAAGGATTGTTAAAATTTCAAATTGATTGTAAAAGAATTATTTTTTATTCCAACCACTCCTCCCCTTCACTGTAAATTTGAAATAATTAATATTGACTTGTAATTAAAAGTTTTGCAACTTTTATACATGGAATTCCTATTTTAGTATTATTCAATTTTCAAATTGATTGTAAAAAAAAAACATTTTATTCTAAATACTGTAAATTTGAAATAATTGATATTTACAGGTAATAAAAATTTTTGTAACTTTTATACATAGAATTCCTATTTTAGGATTATTAAACTTTTAAATTGATTGCAAAAGATGCATTTAATTCTAACCACCTTTCCCTTTGACTGTAAATTTGAAATAATTGATATTTATACCAATATAAACCCCTTATCCCCACTGTAAATTTAAAATAATTGATATTTACAGCTAATGAAAACTTTCGCAATTTCTATACATAGAATTTCTATTTTAGGATTATTAAATTTTCAAATTGATTGCAAAGAAACATTTTATTCTCAAGGAAATATTATTTCATGATATAATAAAAAAAGTAATTGGTCTCACAAGGATATTTGTAATCTACATCCGATATGATAAAATTGCAATTATTATTTTGTTCTCTCTCTTTTTTTTTTTTTTTTTTTTAAATAATACTTGGTTACATTTCTTCTGCATTTTATATTTTTTCAAGCATAATGAGGTTATACTTTTGCGAGACCTAGTTTTCTTTTGGTATCTCATTCATGTAAAATTATACTTCTCTTACCAATATAATAATAATAATTTTATTTGGCAATAAAATTCATATCAATTTTGCAAGTTGAATAAATCCTTAAAATAGGTTTATATGTATATCAGAGAAATTTGAAAACATTGTGTTACAAGTAGATATCAATTGTTTCAAAATTGACAGTAATGTCTGTCTGTATATTTTTAAAGTATTACTGTAAATTTATTTTAGTAATATAATTACTAAAAAAAATTGACAATATTAATACTGTAAAGAGTATGAATATTTCTGTAACACTTCACTGTAAGATGGTTGTCCGGAAAGTAATTTCATTCTTTTTGATATGGTAAACAAAAAAGTATTATCATCGTATTTAAAATTAAATGTAATAAATTTGTCATTTCAGTTATATTTCTGTAGTTTGTTATACAACAATTATCCATAAAGTAACTTTATCTTGCCCTTATTTTATTTTCAACTGCACGCGATTTGTGTGCATCTTATACAATTTTCTAAATTTTATTTAACAAACTTGTTTAACGTGTATATTTTCAATGAATGAAAATCTTATGACGAATACGATGAGTCACAAGAGTTATTATTAACATTACTGTAAATTTTAAACAATTGGATATTTACTTGTAATACAATGTGTGTTGTCAAATTTTTATACATATAGAAACATATTTTTTAAGATTATTCAATTTTTAAATTGATATTTATTTTTTTATCTTATGTAATATGTAAAATTATATTTTTCCTATAATATTTGTCCAAAATACACTTTAGTAATACAATTTATATCAATTTTGTAAATAGAATAATCCTAAAATAGATTTATGTGTATATGAATTTGAAAATGAATTTGAAAACATTGTGTTAAAGTTACTAAAAGTTACTAATGTTACTAAAAAGTAGATATCAATTGTTTTAAATGTACAGTGAGAAAAGTATAATCAAAATATTTACTGTGATTCATTGTATGTAATTTGAAATGAGAAAAACTTAGATTTTTTATTAAATTATAATACTAATCTATAATATGTTTCTTATATATACAATATAAAAGAAAAATGTAACTTCCGATATTACAACGAAAACAATATGCGATAATAATACTTATCAATTTAAAAAAACGATAACACGGGTAAAAAGTATTAGTAAAACCTACATTAGTAAAGTGGAAAACCGCGATAAATGTTATCGCAAAAAAGGTGCACACGGTTGTGGGTAATACTCTTTATGCTTTTTCGTACTTGAGATATTTCCCTAGCATTTTAAAAATTTTTAAATAGTCTCGCATATATTCCTCCTCTTTCTAATTTCAATTAATTTAAAGAAATATATAAATTATATTAAAAAATTAATAATTTATAACAGTTACGTATAAAAAATAACAATAATAATTCATAATACGTTAATAAAATGTTAATAAAATTAAATAATCTAAAATTCAGTGTCACAATATGTTTGTCCATTAATAATTTCGAAATTACTGAACCGATTTTAATAAAATTATTTGTATTTTGTGTGATTTTTGTTAACTTAAAATATACGATAATTTTTATGGCGATTATTTGTTATTTTTTATTGCTAATTAAGATATTTATTATTTAAAGGTTGTCTAGGTCCCTAGATTCTGTAAGTATTCAATAGATGGCGCTATATTTCAATTCAATTATTTCAATTTATTCACGTCACATGTGTTTTTCAGATTTCCATATGACATAACCTCACTTTTTATATTTTTTTAAATATTATTAATTTATGTGTTCCATTATTATTGTGGTATTATTTTGTGTATTGTCGTTTGTATATATTATTTATTATATATTTATTATTTAGAGGTTATCTTAGTCTGCAGGTTTTGTAAGTTTTCAATAGATGGCGCTGTATTACAATTCAATTATTTCAGGGTTTTTTTCAGATTTACATATGACTTTACTAACCTTACTTTTTATATTTTTTCCTATATTATTATTCTATATATTTCATTCAAATTGTATTATTTATATATTATATATTAAAAATTTGATTGTGTGTGTTTTATGTTTAATTTTAATTCACAGAAATTATTAGTGAATATTTATTTGATTTTATGAAATAATTTAGAATTATATTAAATCAATGTTTTATTACAAAGCCACAGTAATGCGTGGCCGGAGCATCCTAATATATATATATATATATATATATATATATATATATATATATAAGTGTGATAAATAAAAAAATAAATAAAAAAGAAAAGAGACACGTGTGTGATTCATCGAGGAAACCTAACGCACACCGCGAAAAGACTTCACTCGAATGTGAGTCATCGTTCTCTTAGGTTTCTCAAGCTCTAACGAACAAACACACCGATTCTTTACTTTCTATGTCCCTCTCTCTCTCTCTTTTTCTCTCTCTCTCTCTCTCACTCACTCTTTTACAAAATTACTCAAAAAGATAACAATTATTCTAATTTAAATAAACCCTCTTTTTCTTTGTCCTTCAATATTCTTATTTCTTACTCGTTATGTAGTCGTTAAAAAAGAATAAAAATAAATAAAAAAAAAAGAAGAAAAAAAAAACAAAGAGAAAGAAGAGAGAGAGAGAGCAATGTATATATGTGTGCGTGGGCGTGCGTTAAGTTTCTCGCGCATGCGCACATCGCAAAAGAAAACGTTTCGCAACGCTATGCGTATTATATCGTTCTCTCGTTGTTCTCTTTAAAGGTAACCAGTACTTTTTATTTATTTATTAATGTTACCACATACTCAAGTTTGTATTATCTTTTATTAGACGTATTGTGGAACAAAATCGATAATATAAAGATCGACTTTTGAATTAATCGTGACTGATCGATTATTTTTAGGTTATATATACTGTTTCATTTAATATGAATTTATAAATAAAAAAAATGTTATATTCATTGTAATATATTTGTGATATTGGAATAATATTTTAAATAGGACAAAAACATGATTGAAAAAATCTTTAATATATGTTACATATATATATACACATATATATATATATATATATATGTCCTTTAGATATCCTATGTAAATATAAGAAGCTTTCTTTTTTCGTCCAACGAGGTGATGTCTCGGAGGCGTTAAATCAATAAAAGATTCGCCTTGACTAGGAAAATGGTGTAACCAAACGAAATAATCATTTTATTCCCAGAGTCTATATATCTCTATTAAAATTACAAAAACATATAAACTTTCTTCGACGTTGAATTTTTCGCGCGCTTTTTTCCCCCATTTTTGAATTTCGCGCCGAAACATCCAACACAACAACTAGAGTCATTTCCCCTTACCCTATTTAGTAGACGACTTAAAATAATTTCTACCAATGTAATTCGTTTAATATTGTTCAAATGAATTATCGTGAATTCTAATCTATCGATTAGAAATGTAAATGAATGATATTATACGAAAATAAACGGTAATTTTTTTATATCGACAAAAGAACGATTCAAAATAATTTCTACCAATGAAATTCGTTGAATATATTTAAACAAATTATCGTCACTCACATTGGTCAAATAAATTATCGCGAATTTTAATATAACAATTAGAAATGTAAATGAATGATATTATACGAAAATAAACGGAAATTTAGAAGAAATTGAATTTAGGATGTGAATATGTACTCTGGTAATCCAATGATACAATGAGACTTTCGTTCTTAGGCTTTGTTGATAATTTAATAATAACACGTTCGATGGAAATAAGATTAATGTGACTGTGTCCTCTTAGGATCGTTAGTTATATACTATTAATGTATTCAATTTAAAAATCTATTTAAATTGTTCCTAAATATTTCTATTTTCGTTTCATTTTTATTTAAATATAATTTAACGTAATAGAATAATTTTTTGGGGGTAATTTTCTTTTTCTTTTTGTCATACATTTACAAGGAAAAAAAAATTAGAAAAAAGATAAAACGTTAGATTTATCGACGAAAAAGCGATCGAAAGGTTTACGTAAGTCCGTTTTAACAGGTAAACACACTCACATACATAAAGAGAGACAGCGCGCGCGTGCTCGCACACACACCCACAACAAAATAGTCTTTTCCGTTCGTACATACATCGATAACTCGGCAGGAATGAGGTGGGGAAGAAAGGGGAAGTCAGGGAAAAGGAAGGCTCGCGCAACATATTCAACATTTTGTCTTTTACACATTTAAACTCTGCCTCGTCATCGTCGTTAATCCGCCATATAAAAAATATATGAATTTTTCATTTTAAAGTTACATTTTGTTGTTTGTTTGTTTGTTTATAAGTACGTTAACATCAACATTATATTTATTAAAGACAAAAAATGAAATTTTATTCTAAAAATAAAGAATAAACAAAAAATCATAATAAATGTGTTTTTAGGTACGTTGCCGGTAGAATTCGTTGGACCACCGAAGTCAAATTATTATTCAAACATTGTAGAAATAAGAAACATTGTCAAAAAAAAAAAGAAAGAAAAAATAACTTAGAATAATATTTAAAAGTGTGATTTCTAAAAATATATTTGTCAAATATTTCCCTCCCCCACCCCATAACGTTCTAGAACAATTCACCAAATACAAAATACAAAAATACGAAAGGTAGAAAAAAGAAAAAAGAAGATAAAAGTGAAAGAGAAAAACACAGAGGTTAGGAGAGCCATTGATCGAGAATAATCTTCAAAAATGCATACATTCAATATTATCATTGTTACCACTACCATCACCATCACCACCACCATATCATCATCATCATCATCATCATTATGAAGAACATCACCCTTTATTAAACTTTTTTCCTACATAAACATATATAAGAATTCCTGTCAAAAGGTATAGGTATATATACATATATATACATATATATATATATATATATATATATATATGCACAAAGGTGATAGAAACGGTTTCATTGTCATTTTTGTTTGAAAACTAACTTACCCCATAAACCAATCCACGGTATCGCGGAGATACTCGGGTAACCTATCCAGCTTGGATGATTTTCAGGTGGATCACAGTGTCGAGAGGGTGAAAGTAGCGCGAAGGAGAACGGAGAAAAACAAAATAAATTCACTATCTCCTTCTCTCTTTCTCTCTCTCTCTCTCACTCTATCTTTCTTTCTCTCTTTCTTATATATATATATATAATATCTTTCTTATTATGTATATATATATATATATGCAATGTATATGTGTATGTATATATATATATATAGGTAGTTTTCTTTCTCCCTCTATCTATCTCTTTCTTAACGTATAATGCCAGTTTTCCTCCTCCTCCACTAGTGGCAGCAGCAGCAGCAGGCGGCGCACGTTTCGCGATCTCGCGAAATCTAACATGGCGGAGGTCCTCTATTGTCACCTGTTCCCGTCATGCCTCGCTAGCCCTCATGAACAAATATTCGAGCTAAGGGCTGCACTACAACGACGACGATGATGACAACAACGATGACAACGATGATTAATTCAATGCACACCGAACACTTTTTTTCTCTTTTTCTTTTTCACCTTTTTCTCTCTCTCTCTTCTCTTATTTTTCTTCTTATTATTATTTTCTTGTTTTTTCTTTCTTTCTTTATTTTTTAATCATCGAATTAGTTCTTCGATATCATAAACACTAAGAAAGGAAGAAAGAGAGAGAGAAAGGAAGAGAGAGAGAGAGAGAGAAAGAAAGAAAGAAAGAGAAAGAGAGAGAAAGGAATAACACACCATACACTAAAATTCACGGTTCGCCGAACCGATCTAATCGTTTTGTTTGTTTGTTTTTCTTTCTTATCGTTGTTGTTTAATCCATTCGTATTCTATTGTATTCATTAATATTATTATAGGTTTGTTTCTCTATCGACACGAAGATAACCGAGGCAAAATTGACTTGCCACTTACAGCTGATCATACGAATCTTCTCTATCGCTTACCTCGTACCATACTAAACTGTTCGTTCGAGGTGCCACCAGAGTGCGCCAATGTCCATGGGCGATCGTGCCGCCATCTATAAAACATATAACCGGTTATTTCAAATATTCTTTTGATGATCGAAATTATTAGAACAGTTAATTAAAAAAAATTCGAACAAATTTAATTTTTTACATACCGGAAATTCCAACATTTGATTTAGGGAAAAAGTATTTGTAATATTTTCACAATATGTTAAAGGAATTTGATTTATACTAGGAGTCCACCATATATTATGAATTTTTTGAAAAAAAAGAAATAAATTGATTGTTATAAAAATATTTCACTTTTTATTTATGAACACACAATTATTTTTTAAATAATAAAATAATAACGGGTGATTGTAGAAAATGTACATCAACAAATAAATATATTAACATTGTAATGTTACATAAGTCAACCACTGTTTGTATGTGTATGTGACTATGTTTTATATAATAACAATAATTAATCTAAATCACTTTATTAATCAATACTCCTCTATTCGTTATTTATATTCTTACTTTATTAGTTTTGTTTCTTGCGAGTATTTCATATTTTCCGTTTCACTTTCCGAATTGTCTTCAATTTCAATTACGTTATTTGTATTCATTACTTTAGTATCCAACTGAAATGATAAACAATTGATACACAAAATTTCACATATGAATTATCTTTAATTTTTTTTTTTTTTAAATATAAAAATAATACACAATTAGTTACCTTATTTGATATATTAATTATTGGATTCATATATTCGTGTTCACCAGGTGGTAAAGTTTCCATATAATTAAATGAATTTTGAATTTCATTTTTTTCATTGTAGCTAGGATTTAGAAAATGAATGCTGTAATGTAAAAACAATTTAATCTCGATTATTATCTTATAAAATAATTGATTACAATTTTATTAAATTAAAACAAACCTCATTTCATTTTTACTCCCACGATTTATTCTTGTATGTTGATAATAATAATAAATAGATAAAATGGCAGCAGTTGTGACTAAAGAAATAGTTATGCCAACTATCATTCCTTTATTTTGAGTATGTATACTATGTTTATTCAAAGCTTTCGATAAACCATATAATTTGGAATTTTTCTTACACGAAAAATCATTGTTCATTGTTTGTCCGTATTGACAAAAACAAGTGGAATCTTGTTCATCCAAAAGACACATGTAAGCGCATTTATGGTTTTGACATCTATTTGGTACTTAAAATAAGCAAATAAAATGATTAAATTAACCGATAAAGTTATTTTTGGGTTGATATTATAATTAATATTTTCATAGATGTATAATTTGTTTGTAGATTTATTCTAACAAAATAACATAACAATTTTATATATAATGAACAAAAAATGTAATAGAACAAAATATTAAGCATGTAACCAGAGTTACATGTTTAAAAACAAAATAACATTTATATTTCAACATTAAACAAATAACAACGTAAATAATATCTCAATTTTTACCTAATGGTTGACTATTCTCGTGAAAAATAATAAAATGTTTGGTAACTAATCGTGAAACAAGAATGGTCGTACAAATGGTATTCTTTGTTAATTTACATTTGTTAATATAACCCGTATTGGAATGTAACCAATAAATATAATCATCGTGAACGTGAACATCCAAAGGTTCTACCTGTAAATTATTTTTGATAATCATTTATGCGATACGAACCAAAAAAAAAAAATGAGTGAATACAAAAACCGAATTACCTCTGTTTCTAAAAATAATTTTCGATCGGTACCATTAAAATTGACCGATTCGATGATATTTAATTGCGTATCGCACCAATACAATCTCGATCTTCTATAATCTATTGTTAATTTTTGTACAGTACCAAGATTTTTAGTAACAATTGGTTCAACGTTAGTACCATTCATACTTGATCTGTATATTTTACTTGTTGATTGAGTTTGAAACTGCCAATCGGTTTGACTCCAGAATAACAATCTGTTTTGATTTTAAAATTTATCGATTAATTATAAATCAAATTATTTATTTGTATTATTTTATTGAATTATTGTTATAAGTTATTTCATATTACCCATTGGTTGGATCAACTTTGATCGATTCTATTGTACTATTTCCATTGATCTTTAAAACAATTGTACATTTTTCCTCTTCCAAATTGCATGCCTAAATGTAAATATTTTATTAAAGTTAAATTTTTTAAATGTACAATTATTTATTTCTAATGATAATTTGTTCAAATCACGTTTATATTTACCTTGATATTGTATGGATATAAGTCATTGAAAAAATAAATATTATTTGTTATCCAATCGGTTGCTATTACACTGGGTTTTCCAATATTATCGATTATTATTTTTTTTTTCGTCTTCATATTGATTTTTGTTATAATTCCAAGTATAACTAAAGATTATAGATCATTTATATATATAGTTAAAATTATTGATATATTATAGATGATAATAATGTTTGTAAATATTGAGTTGTCCGGAAAGTTCGTGCCGATTTTAACAGAAGATTGTAATGCAACGCATTTATATTATAATTATATATAATATTATTAATATATATATATTTATAATATTAAATATTTTTAATATTATATTTAATATTAAATTATTATAATTTATTATTCATTATTATAATTATTATTTAATTATAATTAATATTATAATTATATTAATTATTATTAATTAATATATATAATTATATTACATATATTATTATTATTATATTTTTAGGTCACCATTCAAGATGGAGAAAAATTGTGAAACAAAATGGCACTTATATATAATTTAATCCATATAAGTGCCATTTTGTTTCACAATTTTTCTTCACCTTGAATGGTAACTTAAAAATTTCGTTCTTTCAGAACTTTTCAGGTTTTTTTAGCAAAAGAACTTTATGCCATCTACCGAAAATCAGCACGAACTTTCCAAACAACTCAATATTTACAAACATTATTATTATCTATTATGATATTAAATAAAAAATAATTAATTTTTATATACCATTGCTCAAATAAACAGTATGTTCTCTTGCATTAAAATCGAGACCATAAATTTCAAAATGTGGATCATGATGGAGTACCTCGTGATCGTTGAAATTAAACGTAGTTTTGCTAACATCGTATCCAGCAACTACTATTATTTGCATTTGTGTGTCTAGAATTAATATGATATTATCGTTTTATTTATTTAGTATTATATGTAAGGGTTACTATATTTTCCTTTTGTCAAAATATAGATGCAGATTATTTTAACTAAACATTTTAATACGAGACACAACATAAATCTAAAGTAAAGTAAAATAAAATATCAATAATACAAAAAAAAGTGTTAATATTCTTACTTTTAAAAATATTAAATACCTATCCATTAAGTAGTAAATAAATCTTATCAATTATTGTTATATTTTAACATAATAATAATAATAATATTAGCAAAAGTATGGAAAGAGTAAAAATCCGGAAATTTCTGCATATTTACAAGAACTGACTTTACTAAAATTTAAGGTTTAAAAAAAACGAAATATAGTAACCCTAACTTAACGCTATATTTAATAAAAATATATATTAAGAAATGAATTTTGAATTGTTCTGCTCTTTTAGTATTTACCAGAATAAGCTTTGCAAGAAACTTGGTCGGTCTGTAAGATATATCCACTTTTGCAAGAACATTTGTATCCACCTCGAATATTATGACAAATTTGAGAACATACATTTAACTCGCATTCATTTATATCTTCGCAATTTACTTGATCAGAAGCTAATTTATATCCAGGATTGCAAGTACAAACTGGACCTAACGGTGTTTTATTACACTTCTGTTGACAGGGATTATTCAACGTACATGCTCGCACTGAAAATACAATTTATGTTTAGCACAATTTATTGGTGTGGATTATTTGAACGTATATATTTGTATACTTTTCATACAAAAAAATATGAACAACTTCATTGGAAAGTATTTAAAGCTTTTTAAAGGGTTCAAATAAAATTTTAGCTTACTGCATTGTTTTAATTCATCACTGCCATCCGAACAATCATTATTGTTATCGCAGACCTTGTAAAAGGGAATACATTTGCCATCGTTGCAACGATACTCTTTACAATCCTTTTCCGAATCTTTGATAAATTTTGTTAAACTTTTTTCATCGCAATACTTTTCATCCGAATTATCACCACAATCATTGACTTGATCGCATACCCACTCTTGCGTTATACAAATTTTATTTTCACAAGCGTATTCATTGGCTCGACAATTTGGACAATTATTTTCATCATCGTTGTATAAACAATCACGTTGACCGTCGCATCTATAAATAAATTACAAATAATAAATTATTTTATTATTATAAAAATCATATCCAATTATTTATTTATTGAGGAAATTTTTTATAAAAAGTATTAGGTTGTCGAGAAAGTAATTTCGGTAGTGTAGGTAAATTATTATAAAATTATATATATATATATATGTCTATATATATATATATATATATATTATTATTTAATAAAATAATATAAGTATTTTATATTATAAATTATTATATATTTTTATTTATATTATTATTTTACTATTTTATTAATTAAATTATTAATTAATAATTATTATATAATATTATAAAATAAATTATATTTATATATTTATTTAAATTTATATAAATAATATAAATATATTAAATATATATATCTTATATTAAATATAAGAAAACTGAAATTACTTTCTTGCCAAGCTAATAGAATATATTTTATAAAATATTAAATTGTTTTAGATTACATTTTACTTTTTGGAATACATATTCCAGTTTTCCGACATTTGAATTCAGTTTTAGTACAGATTTTTGGTTTCTGATGTTGTCGATAACTTCCATATACATCAATATCTTTGTAATCATAATCATGTCTATTTCCACTTCTAAACGTAGGATCTTCGAAGTCATATAAACATTGATCAGTCTCGTCAGAGAAATCACCGCAATCATTGATTTCGTTGCAAACTAATGATCGGTCTATGCAATTTCCATTTAAACATTTAAATAAATTATCCTTGCAATTATTTAAACAATTTTCTTCGTCTGACCCATCATTGCAATCGAACTAAAATATTTATATATATATATATATTGTTATTATTTTGAAAGAAATAGGATATGAAGACAGCGAATGGAAGGATTGCGTTCAGGGACGGGAAAAATGGTGGGATTTGGTATTTGCAGCAATGAACTTTCGAGTTCGTAATGCCAACTAATAATAATAATAATAATATAATAATAATATTGTTATTATATTATTATTTTCATTGTTTTCATGTAAGGAATAATTTTAAAAATAAAACTTACTTCACCATCGCAAACCCAACCGAAAGGAATACATGTACCCCTTGTACATCTAAATTCTGTGCTGGAACAAGTATGAGAAGCGCAATTTAATTCATCGGAATAATCGGAACATTCGTAAACTCCATTGCAAACTAGATTTTTTGATATGCAGGAACCTTCGTGACATTGAAACAAATCTAAAAAAATATTTCCTATATAATTAAATAATAATAATAATAATAGTAATAAACTTAACATTAGATATACCACCATTTTCAGTGTACCTATTTATACCACACTAGTCAAAATAACCGGTGTATAAAAAAATGCTTTTTGAAGCTTCCAGTCTTTATTTACTCTTAAAAAATAACAAAAAATGTTTAACAATAATAATTTTAATAGATAGATAGATTTATAGATATTTTTAAATAACAAAACGCTTAATTATTTACACAACTCAAATGTTACTACATGAAATAGAAATTTTGAATTAAAATGGCGTCACACAGTCAAAATGACTGGTCTGATATATCTAGTGTTAAATAAATTTTAAATAATTCAATGAAATTTGTTTCTTCGTTTATGATGTTTAGAAATGTTTGCTTTTTACCTGGTCCACAAATAATTGTAGTACAATTTTCCTCATCCGAACGATCCTTGCAATCGTAACGCGAATTACAACGGCTTGTAAGATTTACACATTCACCATTTCTACAAACAAATTGATTTTTATTACATAAATTGATAGAATAACAATTGTCCGGTTCATCTTCGCCAGTAGGACAATCAACTTTTCCGTCGCATCTGAAAATATTAGAAAAAAAATGATCACTCAAATATTTTTTAAATGTTTGTTGTAAACTTCTCTATGTTTAGTTTTTCTTTTTCTTTTTTACTTACATTTGCGTTGTTTTTATGCAGATGTTGTGTTCCGAACATTTAATTTCATCAAATGCGCAAGAATAATTGACAATGTCGTGACATGTTTTTTCATTAATATCCAATGCCATTCCTGGCGGACACGCGCACATCTATAATAATTAAAAAATATTATTTGATTAATATAAAAATGTCAAATAATAATATATAATATAATAATAATATATAATAAATATATAATATATTTAATAATTAATTATGTATATATAGTATATATAATTAATTATTATATATATTAAATATTATTTAATTAATTATTAAATTAATTAATAATAAATTATAATATATTAATATATATCAATTAATTATATATTAATGTATTAATTTAATATATTAATTAATAATAAATTAATATAATATTAATTATAACAATTAAATTAATAAATTATTTAATTAAAAAATTAAAAATTATATATATGTAAAGAAAGTGTACTTTCTTCCGTTTGAATTACGCGCGCTTTTATAAATAAGAAGGTAGTAGGAAAGGCGTAGGAAAGAAAGACAAAAGAAAAAAAAGACTTTACGTGCATAGACCAGATTGAATACTTAAATAGGACTGACAGATTTAACAGACCAAGAGTGTGAATGTCAAAAATGAGGAATAGACATAATTGTCGTTCAGATAATATTAGATTGTTCGTTTTTGTAAATGTTGTATATAGGAAAATAAAGTTAATTAGTAATAAATTCTTTTAAGAACAACACCCACGTGCTATTCTTGAACATTTTTTTGCAAACACTCCTATTTTGGTCTTTTATATATATATATATAAATATGTGGGATTTGTGAAAAAAATTGGACCGCTGGACTGATGGACCGGGTCCCAAACCACGGATCTTTCGCTTTCCGGGCGACTGCTCTTTTAACCAATTAAGCTATCCAGGGCCCACCGACCAATCTTTCTCACGAATGCCCAATAAGTTTGGCATGGAGGCGCTCGTCCCACATTTCACCCCCCCCCCCTTTAACAACATTCGACTTCGAATGTTATATGCCACCCAACATCATCTCCTCTTTTTTGTGGCGTCCTTCGCCACCAACTTCGCCAACTTCGTCTTTTGTTATCAACTTTCGTCTTTTCGTGTTCAACTTTCGTCTTTTGTCATCAACTTTCATCAACTTTCGTCTTTTTTTCTCGTGGCGTTGTAAGACTGTGGAACATGTTACGAAACAGACCCTCCATCCCGACTGAGCCCCCATGTGTGGGATTCGTGAAAAAAATTGGACCGCTGGACTGACTAAACCGGGGGACTCGAACTACGGATTTCGCCGCTTTCCGGGCGACTGTTCTTTTAACCAATTAAGCTATCCAGGGCCCACCGACCAACCTTTCTCACGAATGCCCAATAAGTTTGGCATGGAAGCACTCGTCCCATATATATATATAGAGAGAGAATTAATTATTAGGAATAAGAATTTTTAAAAATTGTTTAACACTTTGAGCGCCACTTCCGCCACCAGTGGCGGACACTAGACTTTCCATTAGGCTGCGTCAATCAAAAGAAAATTTTTGTCTGCACAAGGCCAAAAACAAATGAACTTCTTTGTTGTAAAAGGAAAATCAGCCACTAATCCATTTCGATAAAATTTTATCTAGCAAACCAAACGATAAAGAAAACAAAAGATAATTGGAATACCTATATGCAACTCATTCTAAATGTAAACAATCCTCTACTGCGATAAGAAACAATAGCCCTACAATACAAGTCGAGCGGCAAGCGTAGCCTGCGATAGTATAGGAGCTAGCAACGTTTTCGAGAGGGAATTTCAGTTCAGCTGAGTTTTTGGTATGTCGTCCTTCTTGCTCTTTCGGTTAGAGCCTGGGCTACTTGGCTGGCGGTAGTGATTGCGTTTAATAGTGCGCATCCTACCTGTACAGGTAATAATCCTAGATTTTAAAAAAATTTTAAGAAGCCTATTTTTCTATTTATTGACTTTAGATAGGTTTACCAAACATAAATTTTTTATTACCAGACACCTTTATCATTGCTAATTATCTGCCATACGCAATTTTGACTTTTTTTTTTAATAAAAAATTCAAAGTATTTTTTTATGTCTGTAATTTTAATATTATGTTATTTGAGTATACAAAAGCTTGAAATTAATTTGCCAAACGTTAATTCAGTTGTTAAACCTAGAATAAGAACGACAAACTTATGAAAAGTATTGCAGTATGATGCTAGTAGTCAGAGAGAGACAGTTCAGAGTGCAAGAGAGATAGACAGCGACGGTGGCGCAACTGGCGCCAACAAATAAAAAAATACATTGAATTTTTTATTAAAAAAAAAAAAAGTCAAAATTGCATATGGCAGATAATTAGCAATGATAAAAGTGTCTGGTAATAAAAAATTTATATTTGGTAAACCTATCTAAAATCAATAAATAGAAAATTAGGCTTCTTAAAATTTTTTTTAAATCTAGGATTTTAAACCTAGACCTGTACAGGTAGGATGCGCACTATTAAACGCAACCACTACCGCCAGCCAGGTAGCTCAGGCTCTAACCGAAAGAGCAAGAAAAACGACATATAAAAAAATCAGCTGATCTGAAATTATTGTTTTCCCGATGTTGCTAGCTCCAGTTCTACGAGGAATTCCTTAAAAATGAGCGTTGCTTAAATGAAACCTCCTTGAAAATGAGCGTGGCGCTCAAAGTGTTAAATAAATATACAATATTATATTTTTCATAAAACAATATTAAATTTTCATTATCATAAAAATGATTAAAGTATAAATGAAACTTACGAAAGAATTAGAATTTATTGGTAGACAAACGTGAGAACAACCACCATTTTCGTTATGACAACTTTGTTTGTTATTGTTATAATAAACTGTATGAGTAGCTACTATATGTATCGTATGATGTCTCGTCGATAATTCTAAAAAGAATATATTTTTTTGATCATTTTAAATATATATTGATTATTTTATACATAGGATGATTCTTTTAAAATAGACTGTTATTTATTTACTATGTAAAAATAGGGGAAAAAAATATTATAGAAGAAAAACAATCATACGGCATAATACGTTTCAATTTCTTATGACACTTATTTTTTTATACGATGAAAAATAATGTCATATAACAAATTAGGATGTATCATTTTTTGTTTTATTATATTTTTTTTATTTGATAAGGAACAGAGTAAACTATTTCAGTTTCAAGAATTATCCTAAATATAAATTATGTATTCGATACTAACCCAAAGGTATTTTTTTCAAAAATTGTAAACCTTTCGTTTTGTGACTCCAAAATAAATGATTAGATAATCGTTCGGTCCAAAAAATATTCTTTCCAAGTATCGCAAGACTCATTGGTTCCGATAAACCAGATCTGTGAATACTTCTATGTTTTCCTTTCAAAATAAAAATAATTCAAATTCATTTTTTTTGTTCTAATTGAATATATATCATTATTATTATTATTAATTTTTTCTTTCATTCACCTCCTTTAGAAATACTCTCAATTTTACCATAACCTTGATCAGCCCAAAACAATTTATTCGTTGTATTATCATAACACAAAGAAATTTTTTTACCAGCTAATCCTTCATCCACTAATGTTACGTGTGCACCCAATCCATTCATTTGTAATTGAAGTATACGGTATGTGTTGTTAAAATGAAACACTACATACATCGTTCTGAAATATACATTTTTTTCTTTCCAATTTGCAGAATTAAAATTTGAAATTTCAATTTATATAATAATTTAGCTTAATTTGTTAATACTTTCATGATGAGCGATAATTGGATAAAATATTTAGTTGAATATGGCACATATAATTTTCATAAAAATTTGTAAAACCGAATACTGCAAAATTCTGCTATTTTAGATACGCAAATAAAAAGAATATTATTATATTAATTTATTAAATTAATATATTAATATATTATTATATATTATATACAATATATTATTATATAAAAGAATATTATTATATTAATTAATTGCTTATTTTAATATTATATTTAAAAGAAAAAAAAAGATAACGTGAAAGATGTGTATTACCCTTCATCAGAATCTAAAGAAATATCTTGTGGTTCATCTTGATAGTAAAAGACAGTTTTTTCTTTTGTTCCAAAACTATGAACTTCGATAGTTTTTTGTTCCATATCAGACCAATATAAATTATTACCAACATAGTCAAAATCCATGCCACCAAATATTTCGTTTTTTACAGACATTATTTTTTCAAATAGATTCTTATTCATGTTGTAACGATAAACGATTTGCGTTATTTGATCATAGATAAGAATATCACCTAAATTAAATAATCAAATGTTCATTTCATTAATGTCGATAAATATAACTTTTATAATTTACCTTTTATATGATCATATGCCATAACGGTTACATAGTTTACTGTTTTAGTCATGCTCATTTTTGGTTTACCCAGTAATTCATGATAATAATCTATAAAAATATTTTCACTTGCTAAGACGAGATGTTCTTTCTTTTTAATGACTGAAAAAAAAGAGTAAAAAATATTAATTCAAAAAGAGAAAAAAAATCAATCATTTTTAATAATGTACCTCTACAAGAATGATTATCAGCAGCAAGACGTGAATCCAATGAACAAGCACAAGTATAATTATTGTTTGAATTTAATAAACAAATTTGCGAGCAAGGATTATCTTTACACGGATTTAAAATCTGAATAAAACAAAATTAAAATTATCATACTATTTCTATAAAAATGAACAAAGAAGTAAAGAAATAAATTTTATATACTTTTGGTTTGAGAACGGAATGATAAATATGAATCCCATAAGTTATACTATCAGAACGAATTAAAGTTTCCCGATTTTTTCCAGTGAATTTATTACAAGCCATTACGCTCTTTGAATTCCTGTCACTCCAATATAACATGTTTTCATATATTGCTACAGAAAATGGATTTTCGATCATATCAACCAATATTGTCTGAAATATCACAAATACAAATATATTATAAATTACATTCATTATGAATAGATAATATAATAATTAATGTAGATTCATTTAAAATGTTAAATGCCATGCCGGTCCTTAGAATTTCCGTTCAGGTAACATCAGTCACTAATTACCAATATTTTTTAAATGTCTTTGTATGGCTGACAGATCATTGTGGATTAAATACATGGTGTGTCTAAAAAGTTCGGTGAATGGTCTCATATTTTACAAACCGCGTTAACAAGGATGAGGTGCCCGCGCATACCCATTGAAGGACATGTCAACAAACGTTTCCTATCGTGCAAAGCACTGTAGTGAAGCGGTGGTAAACGCTGCGACCCAACTAACAGGATCAGTGTGAGAACTCGTGTCATTGCAACATGGAGCGCAAAATGGAGCAAAATGCTCAACTTTCTCGCTAGACGCAAGGTCATTGTGCTTTCACACCCTCCTTATTCTCCAGATTTGGCGCCGGCATACTTCTTTCTGTTTCCCGCCTTAATTAGCCCTGAAAGGCTTACGCTTCGCAACAGTTTTGGAATTCGTGAGCTTGATCGCAGTGCTTCGAACGATTCCACAAGAAGCGTTTGCTAACAGTTTCCAACAGCTGTACAACCGATGTCAGAAGTGCATTGTAGTTAATGGTGATTACTTTGAAGGCCAATAAAGGTATTTTGTTTGTAACTCTTGTTTTCTTTATTTCCTGAGACCATTCACCGAACTTTTTAGATACACTATGTAGAAATACTTAACGGTTAACATGTTAATTGAATCATTTTTATGCGATTGATTTAATTAAATAAAATACTAACTCTCCTATCTCTACCATCCAAACGTATCGATTCAATTTTATGCAGTTTTGAATCAATCCAATATAATCTACCATTTGGATCATCGATTGCCAAACCACCTGGCCATTCAATATTATCTTTGACAAATTTAACATGATTTTGTCCATCCATCGATGCCATTGCTATATGCGGATTGAAATCATAATTGGACCAATACATAAGACTGAAAAATTACAATATTAACAGATTGTCTATAATATATATATATGAAAAATATTATTAAAAAGCTTTGTTTAATTTCAAAAATATTACCCTAATTTAGGTGAAAGAACTATGGATCTTGGTTTATCAATATTTTTGTGTATTAATGCTGTACAATATGCTCCATCTTTATTGCATACAGCGATGTGTTGATATGAACTGTCAGTGAAATATATATTTCCAGTTATCCAATCGGCTGCTACATCTTCTGGTACACCCACTCCTAAATTTGAATCAAATCGATATATATATACAACTTTACAACTATGCTACACTTATTTTGAATATTGTAAATATTTGATTTGTACATTTATTTAGTATACAGTAAGACCCCGTTTAACGCTGTTTCAGTATTACACGGTAGTATTGGGGTTCCCCTAAATTGCACACTGAATTGATACTTGTTGAATATGTGTGCAAATGAAACAGAGCTTAACATAAGCATAAGCATAGCCTCGTTTAACGCTGGAACTTATTGGAACGTATCTCCCGCGTTAAGCGAGGTCTTACTGTATTTTATTAATAAAAACGTATTTTTTGTTGAATTACCTGCGGTAACGATTACCGTTTTATTATATCCAAGCTGATCGCTTCTAAATATAGCTGATTCACCATGATAAATATCGGTCCAATAAATATACTCAGAATCAATAGCAACTCCGACAGCTTGTTTCAAATTTGTATGTATCATATAATAGAATTTTGACTCTAAATTATATCCACGAATCTCTGTCTTTGAGGCCAAGACCATTAGTGCTTCGAAATCTATAAAAATAAAAGAAACATTTTAATTAAATGAAAATAATTTCAGGTTTTGATATGGATCATATGTAATGATGAAAGTTATTTGCAATATCATGAACATATATCAAGTGAGAAATTAAATGTTGAGAAAGAACGATACAATTTTAATCATATCGATGCATTAGATAATAATATGATTTTGTTAATTTAGTATGATATATTTTTACATGTTGAATGCCAAGTACCGGCTTACAATTACAAAACTAATAATTATTATGTTTCGATAAACTTTCCATTTAAAATTGCAATATATATATATATATATATATATATGTTATCGTTACAGTGTTTTATTCAGTTAATTATAACATCCATTACCGTTACTACACCATTTTGTATCCTCTTTTATTAAGAAAGAAATTTTTAAAAATTTTAAATTAATTTTTCACAACCACTTGGATTTGAATTGAAATAAAAACTTTGAATTTTTCAATAAATTCTTTTTCTGAATTAAATTCATTTTTATAAACTGATAACTGTGATACGTTTCAATGTGATATATTCAAAGTTGACTAATTTCAAGTTTAGTATAATTATAATACAATTACTTTTATATTAAGGAATACACGTGTATTCAATGTAGATCTTATTATACATAAAATGAAATATTATTTACTAAATAATTAATTTAGTAAATATAATTAATTTATAAAACTATTAACTCTGTGATACGTTTCAATGTAATATGTTCAAAGTTGACTAATTTCAAGTTTAGTATAATTATAATACAATTATTTTTATATTAAGAAATACACGTGTATTCAATTTAGATTACTATACAGATTATATTAGATTATTATACACAAAATGATATAGTATTTACTAAATAATTAATTTCTAAATTTTATTAATATATATAGGCTGATAAAAAAAGGAATCCAATATCTTAAGAGCATATAGTAATTATTAAATAGAATAATTTATGATTTATTTCCATAATTATCCACAAATGTTAGAAATTTTATTCAAATGGAAGAAAGACAAATCAAATATCTAGGATTTGTATTATGTTTATATCTATGATGTATTCTTTGTTGATATTAAAATAATTTATACTTTTATTTTCATAATAAACTTAACTTGACAACCTTAAACTAATATATTTCTAAACAAATTCCTTTACGTAGATTTAAAACGTTATCAAAAGATTCGTTTATAATATAAATAATAAAAGTTAATTTACATTGAAAGGATTGATTTTAGGACCAGTGTTAATTAGAGTTACATTTTTTACTTCTTTTTGATACTACAAGCCCTTTAAATATTGTTGAACCTATTTTTTAACATCCTATATACATAAAATAAAATCAAATTATATTAAAATTGAAACGTTAGGTAGTTAACGCAGAGATTTTTGTAAAAACACGATCAAAAATGGCAAATGATAATGCGGAAACACTTGTTTATAAAAACCAATCATTAAATTTACCTTTGGCTTTGCAACTTCTTTTATCTTCCTGTAATTCGTAGCCCAGATCGCAAGAACAAGTGTAAGATCCGGCATTATTCATACAATGTTGAGAACAACTTCCAAATAATTCACATTCGTTTATATCTAAAACAATCATATCGATGAATTTATTAATTTTCTTTTATCATATAAAAAATAGTGTATTATTATTATTATTATTATTATTATTAATAAATTTACCTTCGCAGATAGTATTATTTACTAACTTGTAACCTGTCCAACAAGAACAAAAAGGACCATGTGGCGTTGCTCTACAATTTTGTTCACATTCATGAGTTTTCGAACAAAACTCTTTATCTACAAATAATAAATAATTGTTCAATAGCTAATTAATTAAATAAAATCAATCAATAAACGAATTATTGTATGTTAAGAAAGAAATTAAAAGAAAACAAAAGGAAGAATCGTTCGACATAACTTGAATAATTTATTAAAAACAAATATAAATAATCTTTAACTTAAATGTTGAAAATTGAGAGAGATAGAGAGAGATAGAGAGAGAGATAGAGAGAGAGAGAGAGAAAGAGAGAAAAGAAAAATATGTATCTTTTAAATAAATTTTCTATAAAATGTGTTTATATATAAATATGATCAATACAATAAATAATTATTTATATAGTCAAACAGAGATAGAAATGAATGTATAAACAATAAACATATAAAATTAAAATTAAGATTAAAATAAGCTTAAGTTTCAAATTTACAGATAAGCTCGTTCATTTTGTTAAACTTCTTTTATCATATTAGACTTACATATATCGCACGAATCATTGTCTTCATCTGAATTATCACCGCAATCATCTTTTTGATTGCACGTTAGAGTCAATGATATGCATCGTTGATTTTTACAAAGAAAATGATCTATCTCGTTGTTGCAATTTTCCGGTTGTATAGTACCATCGCCTGTGGAAAAATACAAAATTAATTAAATAAATAAATAAATACATTTTATTTACAAAGTGTTGAAACATGGAAATTCGTTAATTCGTGAAATAACTATACTAGATCAATTAAAATATGAAATAATAGAAAATTATATATTTTAACCCAGGAAACATTATATATATATATTTAATTATTTATTATGTGTAATATAATAATTACTTATTATAATATTATTTATTTTTATATATTAATATATAATTATAATATATATATATATATATATATATATATATATATATATTAATATATATTTATTTTATTATATATTTTATATTTTATATTATATTTTATATTATATTATATAATATTTAAATATCCTTTATTAATATATTATATATATTATATATATTTATTTTATTATAATATATTATTTTATATATATTTTTTATTATAAATTTATATTAAATTATATAATATATAATTATTAATTATATATATTATTAAACATAATTTATAATTATAATAATTTAATATATTATTTTAAATAATATTATGTTTAATAATAATTAAAATATATTAATAAATATAATTTCAATATTATAATTTAACTCTCCCTCTACTCGCCTCTTGTTAATTGATATATTGTTAATTATTTCACAAGATAACAAATTAAAGTGTATAATAAAATTCTTTATAAATATATAGAGTTATTTCATGAATTATCAAATTATTTCACTAATTAACAATATTATACATTTTAAAGGTAAAGTATGCACAAATACGTTTAAACTAAATATAAATAAATAAATAAATAAAATTACTAACCGCAATTAATCTCATCGCTATTGTCTGGACAATCTTTCATCCCGTCGCAAACCCATTCTTTTCTTACACAATAGCCGTTGTTGCATAGAAAATTCTTACATTGTTTCTGAGAGAAAGTTAAGATAAAAACAAACGAAGAGAAAGAAAAAATAATAGAAATACATGGTTACATTAAAATAAATAAAATTTGAAAATTGTCTTTTAAGATATAAATGATAATTATTAGAATTATTTATCGTAATCATAATTTTTGCCCACTTCTTTGTAACATCCGAAGTACTCGTCGCTTTTGTCGTCGCAATCAGGCCACAAGTCGCAAAATTTTTCGATTGATATGCAGGTGTTGTCTTTACAGGTGTACTCGTTCTCGGTACAATTTACCGGCACTGGTTTAAACTGCGCGCCAACAACAACACGTCAAAAGAAATAAATAATATTTTAATATATCTTTCTTTTTTTTTTATCAATAAATGCATACGAATAATTGTAAAAATAATAATAATAATAGTCTTGAAATAATTACTTGGAAATTTTCACAATTTTTCTCGTCCGATTGATCACTGCAATCGTATGCACCGTCACATTTGAATGTGTACGATATGCATTCTCCGCTTTCGCATTTGAACCAGTGTGGTTTCACGCATCGAAGTTCTAAACACAAAATTCAAAAATTAAATTTCCACATCATAATTAAATATTGTATTAAATAATAATAATTATTCGTAATTATATGCATATTAATTAACACACTATCGTCGGAAACGTCGTGAGCTTGACTCACGCGCGTAGCGGGCGAAAATGAGCGAAATATGAAAGCAGTGCACTTTTTAGAAAACATGTTATATTTTCACATCTAATAGTAGGATTTCAATGAAATTTGAAAAGTAGGTATCAAATAGTATTTCAAAGATGTGGAAAACTTAAAGTTAATGCTATCAAAATCAATCAACTGAATTTATGCTACTTTGTAAGCACAAAACTTGCAATGCCAAAATAACATATTTCATAAAATTATTAGTTTTTCTTAAAAATTAATAAATTTAGGACTAAAAACTGGTCAGACTTTACAAAAAAAAAAAAAAAAAAACAACCAAAAACATCATTCCTGCTCAAAAATTAGTGACAATGAAAAAAAAAACAAGCATTAGTAAGTGTTTAACTGAAACTTAGCTTACGTTTTGTATAAAACGTATTAATACGCGATCCGCCGACCAGCGCCAGTCTGTGGAACGGGTAAAAATACCCGACACGCTGATAGTGTGTTAACACAATTGAGCATTTTTTGTATTTCTTCTCTTTTAAAATATTTTTGTAAATCTTACCTCTTGAAATAACTTGTGAAATAAAAATGCAACATAGTATTGTACGAAAAAAATGTAACATTATCTGTAAAAAAAAATAAAAAGCCCATATATATATATATATATATATATATATATATATATAAAATATTATTTAAATATGTTACATTACGCATGATTACATATAATAATGAAATAAAAATATTTGAGGAAAAACAAAAAAGAAAAAAGAAAAGTAGCTTAGATTTGAAGAGAATTTCTTCTAAACAATGACCTTCAAACACGTTGTAAGTTAGAAAAATGGAAACAATACTATTGTTATGAGATAAATATAGATATTATAGAGAAAGAAAGAGTTTATGTAAGTAAATATAATATATATATCTGAAGGTTAAATAGAAATAAAATGAATATTTATGAAATATTCTATTCAATGAGAAATTATATTAAAAGAAAAAAATATATATATTGTATATATAAATTTTCAAAAAGGTTGGAATCAAACTTATATTATGTATTACTGATCAAAGTTCATAGAAATTTATGTTCGAAAATGTTTTGTTGAACATATATAAATATTCATCAGATTTACGGACAAAATTCGTGTTATAATTCTATTTTATAAAATCGTATGCATATTATAATTTTCACGCAATGATTCAGTAAACTTTACAGGGGTCACCTAACTTAATACTCATTTGGACTTTTATTTATTGATAAAAGTCACGTAAAACATTTGCTTCATAACAATACGACAGAAATAGAAAATAAACTTTAAGAATATAATTAAAATGTATTTAATATTATTTCCAATACAGTTGAAATACTTAAAAGAATTCGACAAATGCTAATTTGACGAACGGAAGTTTGCATTTTTGCAGAATAAGGATTTTTTCGAATATTTCTTATATAACTACCACAATAAATAATAAATATTTTTAGAATCAAATATTTTTGTGCATAATAAATTTATATGAACTTTCTTTTTCATCTATTTGACCTAAGTAGTATAAGTTTGGTCCTAATTTTTTTGAACACCCTATATATATATACATTAATAATAATAAAATAATAAAAAAAATAAAAAAAAATAATAATTATTATACTTAATAAAATATAATAATTATTATATTATTAACATAATATATACATATACATGTATATATATATATACAATAAATATAAAAAATATAAAATATAAAAAATATAAAATATAAAATAATATATATACATAATTATTTTATATTATATAAAATAAATTAGAAATAATTATAAAAAGTTTGATTATTATTGATATATATACTATATCATATATACAATATTATCATTATAAATTTATTAATAATAAATTACTTTTTTTTTCAAATTAAAAAATAAATAAATAAATAAATAACAAAACATTAACAGTGAAATTTAGAAAATAATAAAAAAAACATCATTCAGAATAATCGATCATCGCAAAAATGAAACATGTTGAATACTCACATTAATAAAATCAAAATATATATATATACATATATATGTGTATATGTATATGTGCAATATGTATATAAAGATGTATAATTGGAATCAGTGAGTAGAATTCAAAACGATAGAAGCGTACAATCTGTAAGCACGTCCGGCCGGTACTGTGATGGTCTCATCAATTTAAATTATATCCATCCTGTCTTTGTGTTGAATAACCGTTATCAAAGGTTATTAAAGGTCGACATTGATGATGTATCAGCAAATATACAATTATATTGAATTTCTTGGATATTCAATTTATCTATAAGAAGAATCAATTTGTAAATAGAAATTCAAGTTGATCTACGTTTGAAATTAAATACAAAATATCCAAGTTTCTAAATACATACACATGCATACACACACTATTTGAATATTTTACATTCAAATGAAATCATATATATAAAAATATGTAGAAGAAAAATGATTAATAATATTTAATATAAATACTCTACATATTTTTACATATAAAAAGTATCTAATCATATGTTGTGTACATGTATAGGGGTAAAGGGATGAAAAACAATAATGTAAAACCGCCATCCGCCATATTGAATTTAATTAAAAGAAAAGAAAAGAAAAAAAATCTAAAATTTAAAAATTATTTGGTAAGACTTTTTTCTTAATACGCTACTGACTTAGAAAAAAGAAAGAAAGAAAGAATAAAACAAAAGACTACGTTAAAATGACGAAATTGTATTGGCCATATTGTGCATGTAACTCTCGTTATGGTAAACGTTTATCATCTATGTTATTTGTACTTTGTTAACAAGTGTAATAATATCAGAATAATATGCCAAAATGTTTGTTAAGATCTATGGCAAGATATCAGAAGACTCAAGATTCTTGCGAAGGTATTTTTCATATATATATATATATATTTTTTTTCAATTTTTCTTTTCTATATTTTTTTTGTTTGCCAACTATACATTTGTATACTGTGTTTTTAGGTTCAACGTGTTACCCATAGTAATATAAATTAGTGAATATTTGTGTGTATATCTTGTGTTCAATATATTTATTACGTAGTTTTCTTTTTTTGTATATTAATTAATAATAACGATTGGTTAATGAAATATTTTTCTCAGAGGATATAGATTTAAAATGGATTCCACCATCTGTGGATTTAAAACGACAAAAACGTACTCAAGAAGTTAATAACAATTTTACCAACAATGTTTGGATGTGTTCCGGACTTCCTATAGTAACACGATATACATTTAAAAAGAATAATGATTCATTATGGAAATTAAAACCTTTGGATGACTCAAATTCCCATGAAAATTTATTCTTCAAAAATGAAACGTTATCAGTTGGCTACAATTTCTACGATATTAATTCTAACGAAGGTTACATATTGTTAAATCATTATTTTCATATTAAATAATAAATTTCTTTTGTATATTTGTGTATCAGGTACTTCGTTGAATCAAACTGAAGAAATTCAAACTGTACAATCTAACATTGACGAATCAAATTTTACGGCGTATCAACGGGGGAACGAGGAAAAGATCATTTGTCGAGATGTTAAATTTAACGAAAGTACAAAAGAGCGGGAAATTCAAACGATACCGCAAACCTTATTTCTAACCAATATCGCTACTCCTAGTACAAGTACTAGTACTACTTCTACTACTACTACTACAACTACGACCAAAAAATTAACGAAGGAAGATAAAATGTTACCTGATATCGATAACCATTCAAATTGGAAAAAAAATAAAACGATGCATTATTGTCCATATTGTCAAAAATGTTTTGACAGGCCGTGGGTTTTGAAAGGACATTTGAGACTTCATACTGGAGAACGGCCTTTCGAGTGTCCAGTTTGTCACAAATCTTTTGCCGATCGGTAATCATTTTTAATTAATTGATATCTCAATTATTTCTTCAATTTTATTCCTTTTTTTATGTTTACTTTTCAGATCAAATTTACGAGCTCATCAAAGAACAAGAAATCATCATCAATGGCAATGGCGCTGCGGTGTATGCTTTAAAGCATTTTCACAAAGACGATATTTAGAACGCCATTGTCCTGAAGCTTGTAGAAAATATCGTATAACTCAGAGAAGAGAACAATTTAATTAAAGATTCATTAATGAGATATCTTTTAATATTTTTCGTCGTAAAAAAAAGGTTATGTACTAATACAAGTTATAGTTTTGTCATTTGGTTTTTGCTTTTTAACTTTTCTTTTTCATTTATTTCAATAATAAGTTGATTTTAAATTTTATTCGAATGAATGTTTAAAGAAAAATAAAAAAAAAATGTTATATTCTATTTACCGAATTTGTTCGTGTAAAGTTGGCTAAATATTCTTGGTACATTTTTAAGTGTAATGATATGCGCATGCGCTTTCGCAAGAACTGTTTATTTAAGAAAGAATAGTTATTATATATATCGTGAAAAATAGTAATTATTTTTTAAATAAAATTAAATTCTAACGAAGCAAGCCTTTTTGTTACAAATTAGTTAATTACTTAAAATAAGAAAATAAGTGTCTGAAGAGAAAGGTATATTCTTAATGCTACTAATCAACCAATCAGAAACGAATATAAATCAAAACAGTTGAACTGAAAAGATATCAAAAATTCTTATGTGGAAAATATAATATTTTTATTGGAAAGATTAATTCATTAATAAATGAAAAATAAAATAAATAAATTAAAGAATAACGAATAATTAATTCTTTAACTAATTAAGAAGATATTGTATATAAATATATATTATGTTTGCTAATAATCGACCAATCAGAGTCGAGCATCGATCGATCATTGTAAACTTGAAAAGACTCCGTTAAGATGGGGAAGTTGCAATGTAGCGCCATCTGTATCGGATAGTTTAATATATATGCACCATAGGGAAAGCCTTCGAGAATTTCGTTTCTGAGTAAAATTTCTTTTCTCGTGGTGTATCTCGTATAAGATTTAAGCCAAGTATTAATCGTCAGCATTTGACGCAGTGCGTTAGTTGTAAATTAGAAATCGCCAGGAGTATCGAGTAGTTAATGGGAAAAAAATTTACTTACAAAACGCGAAAGTAAACTTTATCCAAGATTAGAAATCGCGTAAAATTCGAAGAAATAAATAAATTAAACACGGCTATATTTCAACGTACTGCTAAGAGACCATAAAAACTTGACATTGGAACGGCCATTTTGGCGTGTTGTTTCCTAATCGAGTGCTGCGCACAGCATCGATATCCATCCATTTCGAGGTAAGAGATACGTTAACTATAATTATTTAGATCATAACGATGTTTTCTTTATACAATTTTCATTCTTGTCGTTCTTCTTTCAATCACATTTCATAAGAATGATTAACAGTAACGTATGTTTTTAGGAATTTTCTAGTTTCTATCTATCATATCTCTATCTCTCTTTCTCTTTACAAACGAAAGGTATATCGTTTCTTCCCATCGTTTTTTCATTAGTTTATCCCCACCATTAAACTCTTCCAGTCTTTTGTCCCTACAGAGAAATTTCTTTCCTAGTAAAAAAAAAGTATACCCACGCGTCCTGTTTCTTTTTTTCTTTCTTTTTTCACTTCGTCGATAATAATCGTAGAAACGCCTTTTTTCTTCTTCTTCTCTTAATCTAATTCCTTGAATAATTACAAAAATCTTGATCCATTTGAATTTTCATTTAAATTTGTTCGTTATGATGTAAATTTGTATCCACGTTTCGTTTTGTGTACGTGGTACTTTCGAAAATTTCGCTCGTTAAAGTTGGCGGCTTAATCAAGTTTTATATATATATATATGTATGTGTGTATGTTTGTGTAAAGTACGTTAAATTAGTAACCTAGGTATATTGGTGTGGTAGTAATTGTATGTGTATGTATGTTTAATTCGGACCTAGAAAGAAAGGTCTTTTTTTTTTACGTTAACCGAATTTCAAACAGATACTTTTTTTCCCTATATCTTATCTAATGTTTTATTTATTATATAATTATTTATTATATATTTTAATATATGAAATTTTCCATTTATATAAATATATGCTTTTAGGTTACTTTTAACGTTATAGAAAATTTTAATTACAGTATTTCGATATATATGTATATATACATATATATTTGTATTCAATTTGAATTTAACGACTTTGCTTGTACATAACTTAATACGTTAATAATGTGATTCGAATATATAAAAACCACAATATTGAAAGTAAATATAGATTAAGACTTTCTACGGGGGTTTGGAGTCAATATTAGTCAGAGGTCTTCTTTGTTTATCTTTTTTTTCTCTTTCTTTCTTTCTTCCTTTCTTTCTTTTACATTATATTTCTCTCTCTGTTATTATAAATTCTATATAATCCATAAGAAAGATTTATTATATTATTCTTATGTTATAATATGCTTTGAATAGAAACTTTATCGACTCTGATACTTTATTTAATATTTTTGTCGATATAAATTGTTATAAGAATTTTAATTAAACATATATATATATATTTTAATTTTATTTCTCGTTTTATTTTTTTTTAGGAAGTAATTACATTACGTTGCTTCCAAGATGATGACCGAAACACATATGAACTCAAACCACATGCTCAATTCTGCTCTCAATACGAAAACAGAGATAGAAAAGATGGACGATGTAGGTTGGAAAGCCAAACTAAAAATTCCACCAAAGGATAAACGTATAAAGACTAGTGTAAGTTATTACATTTATATTATTGTATTTATTATTTATTTCAAATTTCTTTTTTTATTTTATTCTTTTTTGTAATAAAAATAAATATATTTATATATATTGTAGGATGTCACTGACACACGTGGTAACGAGTTTGAAGAATTTTGCCTGAAACGAGAGTTGCTAATGGGTATCTTTGAAAAGGGTTGGGAAAAACCATCTCCAATTCAAGAAGCCAGTATCCCCATTGCTTTGTCTGGTAAAGACATCTTGGCTCGAGCTAAAAATGGTACTGGCAAAACTGGAGCATATTCTATTCCAGTACTAGAACAGGTATGTTTTTTATTTCTAATAATCTTTACAATTTATAATTCTTTTTTTGAAACTTTACACGTGGAACTTTGTGACAAAATTGAGGTTATATATTTTTTTTTTAATTCTTATGTTTAAGCTAGTGGACACAAGTTTCACGTGTTGCTATAATTAAAGAGGTTATAATACAAAATTCATTTGAATTTTTAATTGTAATTTAATGAAATTTTATTCTGGTTAGGTCGACCCACGAAAAGATGTAATTCAAGCTTTAGTAATTGTACCTACCAGAGAGTTAGCCCTTCAAACATCACAAATATGTATTGAACTTGCAAAACATATGGATATTAAAGTAATGGTAACTACAGGTGGTACCAATTTACGTGACGATATTATGAGGATTTATCAGAAAGGTTTATAATATTTTTATTTAATATATACATATAATGTATTTTTGTATAAAATATTAACAAACAGATAATTTATATATAATTAATTTTTGTAAATTCATATAGTACAAGTAATAATAGCAACACCAGGAAGAATTCTTGACCTTATGGACAAAAACGTTGCGAACATGGATCACTGCAAAATATTAGTTTTGGATGAAGCAGATAAGCTTTTGTCGCAAGATTTTAAGGGAATGTTGGATCATGTCATTTCTAAGTAAGTTTTGTAGAATATAATTAATATATGAAAAGAAAGAAAAAAGATTAAAACTATTCGTTAATTAAAAACTAATTAATTTTGTTTCATTTTAGATTGCCACACGAACGTCAGATTTTGCTATATTCAGCTACCTTTCCATTAACTGTA